>NC_050590.1:3598528-3673528 GCF_013368585.1 Megalops cyprinoides
CACACAAACATACATAGACACACACAGACACACACACATGCACACACGCACACACACAAGCTACCCAACAGTGTAGGCTTCATGGTGCTGCTCTTTCACTCTTTTCTATGTGTCTCCAGTGTAGCACAGACTTCTGTGAGTTTATGAATATAAGAGTGTAGTTTGTGACCAGCACCATTTGTGTAGAGAGAGAGAACAGGCTCAACTCTAAATAAAATGCAGTCCCTCACAGGCAAACCAGAACACGTGTATCTGTATGTGTGTGTGTGTATGTGTGTGTGTGTGTGTGTGTGTGTGTGTGTATGTGTGTGTGTGTGTGTGTGTGTGCGTGCGTGCGCATGTGTGTGTGTGTGTGTGTGTGTATATGTGTCAGTGCCTGTGCGTGTGTGTGTGTGTGTGCAAGTGTGTCTGTGCCTGTGTTTGTGTGTGTGTGTGAGTGAGTGTGTGTGCACGTGTGTGTGTGAGTGCGTACGTGCCTACGTGCGTGCATGCGTGCGTGTGCGAGTGTGTGTGTGGTGCAGATGAGGAGGTCCTCTGATGAAGTGTAGGAGTGAACAGAGCTTCAGAAGAAGGATGTAATTACTGGGCCCTGGTCTGGGAGCAGCAGGGTGAATATGGATGATGTAATTAGAGGGGGATGATGTAATTAGGTCTGACCTGGTCTCGCATGTAGCCTCAGCAATCAGGGGGAGTAGACGCTGCAGGGTGGTGACATCACCACCGTGTCTCCGCCCCGCCTCACGCTCACCTGGCCATCGGACATGCCGCAATCGCAATGACCATGCGTTTACCTCACGCAGGTGCATCACGCACAAAACCCCTCGCCAATGTGCCGAAGCCAAGCCGCGCTGACAGTGATCAGTGCCTGTCGCTCAAAGCCACAGCATTTGTCACGCTTTCACGCTAAGCAAACTGCAGGTCAGCGTGGAGGTGATCTCGGGACCCAAGAGCGCACCGCGGGGGCCAGATGACCCCCTGGCGTGGTTGCCATACGGCTCCTCCCCCTGGGGGGCGCGTGGCCAGCCCTGCCGCTGCCGCCTCAGCTGCGGTTGCCGTAGCGACCGGGCAGAGAATGCTGATTCAGGCTGCTCATTCCCGGGAAACGGCGAGAGAGAGAGAGAGAGAGACGGCTTGGTTGTGTCTCTCTCTCTGGCGCGGACACGTGCAGGGCACGGAGCTCGGGACGCGTGGGATCCAGGGAGGCGCCAAGCGCACAATGCCGCTGCGCGGCGGCAATAACGCAGCCCCAATTACGCCCCGGCGGTCTGCTCGGGGGGCGCAGGGGGAGACGGCGAGCGGCGAGGAACAATAGCCTCTGTGTTTTCCCCAGCGCTTGCGTGCGCACACACGCGCGCCTTCCTCGCGAATGCGCTCAAAGTAGGACATCAGGATACAGCGCTGATGCAACACTTCCAGCTCGTGAAAAATTTTGGACAGATTTCACTTTGGCACGAGAATCAGATCATTTTCGTTTCTGGATCCTCTGTAAATGTTGGAGGGCTTTGTTGGCTTATGTAAGCATTAAATTAGTATGGCTGTGTGTTGCATGTCAATTCCATAAATAGCTCTCGTGATGAAAAAAGACATTTAAAAAGAGTATTTAAATAGCTGTTGCACACTGATGGATTTATGACTGAGACAGCACTGGCTAAAGTAATGAGGTGAGCTTTTCTGAGAAGTAGCCAGAGAACTGATCACAGCAGATTAAGGACTGTGCCTTTTAAACAAATTGGGTACTCAGGGAGACATATTGCCTATGCCAGCACATGTTTTACTGCCAAGCCAAATAATCACTGTGAGAAAGAACAGCACAGTAGCAACATGTCAACATGAGAGAGTTTCAGCAGTAAAAATATGACTTTAATCTTCTCGTCTTTTGCCCCCGCATAGATTATCGTGAAAATCATTGCGAGGCGCTAACCTATGCTGCAGGTAATTGGGAGAGCCTGTGGGTTATTTCAGTACCTGGAGAAATAGGCTTTTTTTGTGTTGCTGAACAGATTTCAACAAGGTCACAAACGAGCACATCCAAGGCAAAAACAATCAAGGAGACACACATGGGCAGTGGACTGCTTATCTCGGCCTAGCTTGTTTGATGAAAATAAGGAACCTGGAACTGGCCATCAAACATACCAAAACCTCCTCGCAAACCTTATTGTTTAAACATGATTTGTTGGTGTGGAAACTGTTGTACTGAGCACTTTACAGTAGTTATTCCTCCTGCAGTCAGTGTTCCCAGTGGGTGTATCCCATGCGCTCCCTGTCTCTGCTTTTTGGACATCCACTTCCACGCCAAACTCCCACCTGCTCCACACAGAGGTGGATATGCTGACAGGTGTGCGGGAATCACATGACCCAATCAGGGGCCCTCTGTTTCAACCCTGATGCAGTGGCAACCTGCTAGAGAGGCTAACCAATTGACATCCCAGCCTCTGATTCCCAGCTGGAGATGGAGACCACAAAGTTGAAATTGTTCACAGGAGTGATTATATTTCGGCTCACACATGGGAGCCAAAGTGCAAATATTGCACCAATGACATGAGAATGCACACAGAACAGAGCTTTGTGTGAAAGTTACTCTCAACTCCTTCACAATATGCAGAGCTCACAGCTCTTGGAACTGAAACAGTGCAAGCACATTGTTTCTAGGCTTTTGCAGATTTTTACATTTACTTTCCCTTACATTTCCTTCTGATGTCGTTTCTTAAATCCCACTGTCTGCTTCGTCTGAAGTTGTCATCTCATTTAAATGATGATTTCCAGAAAGTGAGACATTTGTTTTGTTTCAAAATAGCAATTAAGGCACTCATTTATGATGAAAAAAAAAAACGCCCTCACGTGTAAACTTTGAGAGTTCAGTCCATGATTTTGAATCGCTCCGCTCCGCTGCCTGGCGGTACGTGGCACGGGGAAGTGCCTCGTGGCGTGAGATGAAAGAGGAGAGCCTCGCACGGAGGACGAAAGGTCGGGGGGGTCACGGGCAAGGGGGGGTGGGGGGATGCCCGCGAGCTTGTTCAGTTCCTCCAGAACATTGGTGTAGCAGGAGGTGGGCGTCAGGGAAGCGGGAGTCCTCTCAAGGACAAATGTCATTTGCTGGGGGGGGGACAACAACGGACATTGTATGAAGTTATTCACAGACCTGCGAGAGTCCTCCATCTTTTCTGCATGCTGCACATGATGTCCTTGACTCTGAATGGATGATAAATACAGAGGCGGCAATAGCAAAAGAAAAACAAACAGGAAAGGGAAAAAAAAAACAGGAAATGTCACTGAGGAATGTTCACGGTACCATTGCCAGTACACAACTGGGAACGGAACTTTTATGTAATCAGACTCAAAACAAAAGCAAAAAGATGACGTCATTTAGTCCCATAAAAGGCTTTGAGGTATTATCGATGCAGTGTTGCCAGCCTATGCTAAATGGCTGAAATGAGATTTGGCAGCAGAGGATGAACACTAAGAAATAGCAGCCTCTATAGTATATCACATATCCCGCGATATCAACAGTTCAATCTTTATCTTTATTTTTCCATCTAATGATTTCATGACAAGCATACTTCCAATGAGATTTACTCTTTTTCAATACACTTTCCATTATCAACTTTCATGCAACGTGTTTTAGCTATGATTCGACTATCTCTAATGAACAGATGTGAAACACCTATTTATCATTACAATCATGGGTCAGACAGGTAGAAAATGGCAATGATTCTATTGTGAAAAGATCACCTACAGGCATTTATTTATTCATTGCTTAAAATTGTGTATTTCAGAAAATGGCAACATTGTAATTCTTTATCATGTTGTCATTGTCTGGATAAAAACGGTTTGATGAATTTCCATAATCGACATTTCCATAATTCATTGATAGCTTCTGACAGTGATGAAAAGGTTCCACTACTTTGCACTGTATTTTTACAAAAAGAAAAAGGTGATATTAGATCATTTTGTAATAATTTTGACTGGAGCTGCATTAGCAAAATTTTATGATGAAATTAAACACAAAGACAACAGACTTAAAGCAGAGTGCTTCAGTTTTTCCGGTTAATTTCCTACACTGTAGTACTGTGACAGTAATCTCTCACTTTTAATCTCTGAAAAAATTCTGTTCGTATTTTTCTAACTCTTCTCATCAGTAGTGTTAGTTTACACCGCCCAATGCAATTTACACAAACAAGTTAGGGTCAGTCTGCTTCAACAACCAAGAAACAACCAAAGTTGTTTGGTTGGCTGGATGGAGAGAACCTCTGAACCAATTGTATCACTTGCTTACTTCCCTGCCACACAAACTCAGCTTGTGCAAGGGCAGGTCCACTTTTTTCTATATCCATATGGATGGTTTATTTAATCATTCGTCTCCACAACATGGACATCCTGGTAAATTACAGATCAGTGGATCTCCACAAAGGGCCAGAATCTGCAGACAATTTCAAAATAATCAAAAATAATCAAAATAGCCGCATTGCGATACGGAGCAGGGGCTTCTCACCGAAGGGTTGCCGGTTCAATTCCCTGCTAGGGCACTGCTGTTGTACCCTAGGGCAAGGTACTTAACCCACAACTGCCTCAGTAAATATCCAGCTGTGTTGATGGATAACATAAAAAATGTAACCTATGTAAGTCAATTTGGAATGACAAATGTTGCAATTACATTACAACATTACAACATTACGATTACAAATTGCTATTACATTATTATGAAATAACAATAATGTAATTACCCTGTAAATACCGGGACTACACTAAACAACCCAGAGAGAGAGAGAGAGAGAGAGAGAGAGAGAGAGAGTCAGTTGCAAAGGGCCCGATGTTTGCTACAGTGTGGTGCTTGCCTACGTAGCACAGCTGATCTCCTCTGTAAATGTTCATGGTGCAGTCAGGAGTCATTGGGCCGGATAAGCCCTCCTTGCTTGGGTGTGTGTATGTGTGTGTGTGTGTGTGGGGGGGGGGGGTGTCCCGGAACGACGGTTGAGTGGATATTAGCATTAATAGACTCCGAGGGAGGCTACTGCCTGAGTGTTGTGAGCAGGATTTCAGGCAGAGGGCCTCCAGCTCGTGGCATCCGGTGCACGGAGGGGAAAATTGATTTTCTTTTACTCTACTGGAATTAGCACTTTTCTCTGTAACAAACCAAATGCTACATTATCACTGACTACAAGGGCAGCCCTGAATAACAAGTGTGCTGTGTGCGCACTGAATATTCACCGGTGGACTTCTGCTGCCGGTGCTTGGTAGGGTAGACAATTTTACCTTGCAAAGCCTTATTTATAGGATGTGTGCACTCAAAATTCACAATTCATGGATATTGCAGTTTTTTTTTTTCTATTTTGGATTCTCTGCCATCTCAATAAAATTACTAAAAGAAAAATTAATGCAAACTAACCTGACCCATTTAATTTGATTGATAAGAACTCATTCAGGGCACATTATAAACTATCCACAATATGTTTTAAAATAAATATTCTTTGCAGCTCCACTTTGGAAAAGAGTACCTGTGTTCAGACGTTCTCGGGTGTAGGTCTACAGTACAAAGGTTCTCGATAATTACACAGTCTCCCATCGGATCTATTCTGAAAAGAAAAGTCAAGGAGGGCTCACGCTCTCCACAAGCAGTGACATCTCACTGTGCTCCAGGTCAGCGAGGCACATTTACGGGGAGTGGCTTGAGAATAGGGGTACACAGGCAGCAACGGAACACGGGAGAAAAACGGAAGGACCGAACTAACGCGGTACCACTTACGTGTTTGTCCTGTTGTTCAAATGATTTGTCACGGATTAATACCGTAACATAATAGATCATATTCAACTGAAAATTAGCTACAGACCGAACAATCCCATGACTGACAGATGGCTTTTCAATCAATCCATCAATCAAACTGTAATCCTTATAGCGCATATTTATAATAGCATACAGTCGCATCTCTATCTTGTATTTATATACATCACCTGCGCCAAAGGCGCACGTTATAATTGGTTGAAGTGTTTTAATTTTGGGCTATAATTTGGGGTATAATTTTCCTCACAATCGCGTTGTGGATTCATTATCAATTTTCAATATCTGTATGCTGTATTAAGGAGCATTGTTTAAATTTTATCACGTTGTGATTAGTTGAGTAATACGTTCCAGCCAGGAGATGCATGGTTCGATCAAAGCCCCTGAAGCTGAGGAAAAAAAAAATTGTCAAGATCTGTATGCGGTGGCTTGTTCAGTTCAGTGTACACTCCACTGGAAAAGCGCACACGCTGTTGCAAAGCCGTAAAGGTCTATTCGGAGTGATTTATAATAGCTCAATAGACTACTTTAGCAAAAACTGACACTTTGAAAACACGGCACAGAGTGTGAATATTCGAAAAAGAATGAATTAATTCTTACCCAATTTCAGTCTCTGGCTTTGGAAACCAGTTTATGCGGCGCTCTAAGATTTCCGATGAGATACATCTACATTACATTTACATTTCTTCATTTGGCAGATGCTTTCATCCAAAGCGATTTACAAGTGAGGCAGAGTACAACCCAAGCAAAAAACCATATGGAGTCAACAATATTAGAAGCGCAGCATGACCAGGTTTCAATGGTTGGCCAGATGAGGTACAAGCTAGCTGCTAGAGATAACGAGTGCGTTAAATCATTCGATTATTATTAACTCTGCATATATATATGGACGATTGGTTATAAATCATGGCAATATCCCAAACGCTACCAAATAAGCTGATAAAACACCTTTGTCCGTGGTCCATACGTACATAAGTAAGAAATAAAATTATGTACATAGTTATTTAAAAAGTATATACTGTGTACAGTTTATGTTTCGGAGGAACGGGTATGTTCGAAAATAACTGAAGTCAGACATTGTTGATATAACTGACAAAAAAGATGAAACTGAAGTCGGTGCATTGAAAAGTTAGTTCAGCGATTATGTACAATAGGGGAAAGAGGCTGACTGAATGTAGCTACAACCACATAACAGGGCAAAACAGAGCGATTATTTCCAATTATGGACAAATCCAAAATTAGCTATGTCTTACACAAATTCATTGGCGCAGTGACTAAACACTAGACCAAGTGACTAAAACCTACCACACTACGCCAAGTTCTAAGAAAGCTGACTAATAACGACGGTTAACAGAGGCACAACCGCACCTCGGCAAGCAGAGCCAGTTCTTCTGTACATAATTAAGTCATTTAACAGCTACACAAATCACCAAATCTAACACACCCTTGGATAAAAAAAAACAATATAACAGCACTAAGGAAAATAATTACAATTGTGATATAAAAAAGCTTTCTCGGGGGAAAAGCTTCAGAGTATTTTAGCGACTTTCGCTGCTTGCCAGTAAGCGTATTTTTTAATATCCACAAATCATTTCAAATAAAAATTCCCACAAATAATTTTATGAAAATGAAATTAACTGTCAAGAAAAATGAACGTATTTAAAAAAAAATTACCTAGTTTTCAACACACCACTTTGTGCTGGTTCTGCTTTCTCTGTCCAAGGTTCTGAAATGTGATTTTGTTTCATTCCCCCAAGGACAAGTCACGTGACCGCACTGCCACAGCACGGCGCGCTCTGGAGTCTGTATACTTTCACGTGAGAGCGCGACAAACCACTCAGTGCACATTTCTCCTCGCGGGAGAAAGGTCCTCTTTAGATTTGACTAGAATGCATTTTCGCTGCCAGTATGGCATGTCGAGCTTAAGAATGGTTCCATGATTATATTTAAGATGGTAAAGTCGTGTTTTTCTTTTTCCGTATCTTCTTTTTACGCCAAGGCAGCAGCGTGACTGCAGCGAATGGGCATAGCGGGCTTTAGTTCGTTCCTGATCAAGAAAGTGCACGACTGTTTGGGGGTCTGGCACTGAGAAGATGTAAGGAACCAGCAAGCTGTTTTCCCCGGTGGCCTCATAACAAAAATGCAGAAAGGAATTCGACTCAATGATGGCCATGTCACCTACCTGGGTCTTTTGGCAAAGAAGGACGGCACGAGGCGAGGCTGTTTGAGCAAAAAGAGCTCAGACAACACAAAATGGCACACCAAGTGGTTCGCTTTGCTGCAGAACATGCTGTTTTATTTCGAAAACGAGTCCAGCTCTCGGCCTTCGGGATTATACCTGTTGGAAGGTTGCGTTTGTGACAGGGCACCGTCACCAAAGCCCTCTCTGTCGGCTAAGGAATGTTTGGAAAAACAGGTAGGTCCTAAAATGAAATGAGGTGTCTTGTCGAAGTTTCCTTTTTAAATTGAGTGTAAGTTTACAGGGTACCTTTTTGGGCGGGGGGCGCTTGGTAATAGACGGAAGATGGTAAACGCTGACAAACGAATATTCCACTTGAAATATCCACTGCCGGAGAGTCAAAAGCGCGTATCACCTGGTACATGAAATGTAGCGAGAATGCAGCCAGCTCAGCGGAAAAACGTATTGAAACGGGTTACAGACACGACTTCGTTTTGAGATGTAACTAGAGTGCTTATAAGTCCACATAGTTCTGATGAGCATTCCGCGTGGTTTTAATGGAAAATTGAAATCTGTACAAGGTCTACTTTCCTGTTTTCCTCGACGATTCTTGCATCAGGACTGTGAAATTACACCGCCGTGCAGATTCACAGTGTACAGTATATCGTTATGTAATGTAAGCATTCGATGGATTGATTAATCGCAACGTGGCACTTAATTTAATGTTACAAATATGCTCATTAACAAAGAGTCATTGACATCCCTTTTCAAAATCGTTATACTGATTTTAAAACGAATTTCAATACATTCGGTGGACGTTTCTGTAGATATCCTTTAAATACATAACACGTATTTTCAGACCTGCAAAGGCCCTGATGAAAATGCCCAAGTCAGTAATCTAGGTTTTGGATGGATAATTTGTCTAAAACACAACATTACTTTGCTCATTAACTGCCAAGTTGCAATGTTTCGAGAGATTGTTTTCTCATTTCCTGCGAGGGACAAACTGCGCTAAATAGAACGGCTTGTAAAACGTCGACTTCGCCATCTTGCGGACCACAGGTGTAGTGCCATTGTCTGTTTGACGTATTGATTTAATTCAGCGTGCTGATATTAATAGCATCTTACCTCGGCAACCGCGTCTGCCCGTAATTTTTAATCACAAGTGGCTAAATTCTATTATTTTTTGTTTACATGCATATTGTTCTGATGAACAAAAATAATAATTTGCCATTGAAATTTGTTACATTTCCAATAAAGGGGGTTTTAGATTCTTTTGGATGAAAGACACTATAAAAATGCAAGTCATTACCTATGCCATGAAGAAAGAAGAAAATAATAATCTCACCTCGATGTGAGAAAACTTCGAGATATAGAAATTCAATCTGCAAATTGATAAGATGCAGTTTGTGTAACGGCTATTCCATTTAAAAACGTTGTTAGAAGTCATATAGCCTACATTTATGTAAATTTGAAGTAAACTTTTATTTTCTCTTTTATTGTTATACAGTTTCATTTATGCATCTTTATATACATGGTACAATCAGGTACTGTATAGCTTACTTTGATATAAACCGTTAGCCTGAAAAGCAGTTTTTTTACCTTTTCCCCCTGCAAAGTTAGTATGGTAAATGGGTATCTGCAATCTGTCAATCTGCAGTCTTCAAAACTGAACAGGTGTTGTGAGTCTATAAAAACAAGAAGCTCTATAAAACTCATATATAAGTATAAATAAATTCTGCACTCGAGGATCGACAGACGGACGGGGCACCCAGGACCTCCCGCTCGGACAGCACTCCATATTTGTATTGACCGTTTTTGCACGGAGAGAAGAAACAGCGCAGGTTTTGTTTGAGAGCACGCTGAGGTTCCCTTAACGTTCGTGCTTTTTTAGCCGCACAAACTGTGCAGCTGTGATTCAGCGCGAGACGAGGTCTTTGCTGTGAACAGACGCGCCCGCTCCGGTACAGTGGGGTTCAGCGGTGTCTGCCGCTGTACAGTTCCAGTCTCCCTCTAAAACATGAAAGCCGCCGCACGCGTGGTACATTCGGGACACACTGGCAGTTACACTGGATTAAGGAAGCCTGCTGAGGCGATTCAAGGCTCAGAGCTTTCAGGTTTGCTCTATACGTGTAGCAACCCGCACAGTAATGGCAATGGAACCCTTGAGCTTGCATTAGGTTTTTTTTTCTTTCTTTCAGGGGAACTACACTTAAATGAAATGCAAGGAAACGGCTCTCATTAGAAAGAGTATTCCACTCTGAGAGCACACTAAAGTCGGTGCATTTGTAAAGGAACAAGAGAAAATCTTTCATATGGGTAGGAGATCAAGCAGTAACATAACAAGTACCTTGCTTTCATTAATGACTAAAAAGGGAGCCTTTTTTCAGTCAGGGGTGATTCCTGTAACAGGTAGGAGCCTGCACGGGGGACACAGACCTGTCTGTAGGACTGTCCTGGGTGTGCAGGCAGCCATCGGGCAAATCTGAGTGTGAGAGTGTAAGCATGTCTCAGACACATGTGTGTGTACACCAGGAGTGTGTGTGTGTGTGTGTTTCTGTGTGAATGTGTGTGTGCGTGTGCATTTTTGTGTGTGAGTGTGCATTTGTGTGTATGTGAGCATGTGTGTTTGTGTGTGTGTGTGTGTGTATGCGTGTGTGTGCATGTGTGTTTGTGTGTGTGTGTGTTTGCATGTGCGTTTTTGTATGTGAGTATGCATTTGTGTGTGCGTGTGTGTGTGTGCATGTGTGTTTGTGTGTGTGTGCGTGTGTGTGTTGTGTTTGTTGTGTGTGTCGTGTGTTGGGGGGGGGGGGGGGGGGGAGGCTTCGGTCTGCCCCTCACCTGTTGCACAGCCCAGCGCTGAGCGGGTGGGTGAGAGTAGGCTGCGATTGGTTGCAGGGTGGTGGTGGGCACACTAGCCCGCTTCCCTCTCTTCCTGTGTTTCAGGGTGGCAGGTGGCAGGCTGAGAGAGTGTGGAGGGGTGGGGATGGGGGGAGGGGGGGATTGTTTGGCCAGCGAGGCCAAGGATGGAGGAGATATCCCAGCCAATCAGCTGGCAGCGTGTGGGCTGGAGGGCTGTCAGCATTCTAATTAAAAGAGAGTCAGAAACTCTTCATCCTCTCATTGATAGATCCCCTCTTCTAATTGATAAATGGAATAGAAACTCCAGCATTCCCACCCCCACTCCCTCCCTCTACCCCCCCCCCCCACACCAATGATCTCTGTATTTTGTAACAATTACTCTGTGTGTGTGAGAGAGTTTGAGTTATTTGTATGCAGTCTGTATGGTATGGTAAAAATAGTGTTCAAAGCAGAAACAGGGTAAGTTGATTATTCCTGTGTGATTATTTTTAACTGCTTTTTACTTATGAACTGCATTTAGGGCACACGTTCAATTATATTTTGTTTCTCTTATAAATATTAGGTTATTTAGTTAAATAGTTTTTACTGCGTCACACTTGTTTGTAATTTGTGTAAGTCTCTTGTCCAGGTAGTGATGTCAGATATTACTTTTCAGCTCCATTGATTGAAGAATAAGCTCACATGAAATTAATAGGTATTACATCATCAAATACATTATTCAGCTTAAAATTCTTACTTTATGTGCTATTGTGCTGGATTCAGGACAAAACTGATGTCAGTTTGTGCCATCCAGTCCCACAGAAGGAGAACTGTGTGTGAAGGGAGAGCTTGTTACTATATGTAAATCCACCCCGGGGGAGTGCTGCACCCTGGTATTCTTTCAGAAGTGCTTCCGTATTGACAAATGCAACCGAAGACCAAGACAATAATAGCAAGACTGAAAGCAAGTCAAAATCACTTTGCAAAAAGGAACCGATGGATAACATCTGAAATGACAGCGTCTGATGTGGCCTGCTCCAACAGATTCATTTCAACATGGGCTGCAGTGAGTTTCGGAGTCCTTCGGCTGGTCAGTGCATTCCCCACGTTGTTGATGTGTGACACTGCTCTGTGAGAACATAATGTGCTTCAAAGTAAGTGTGTGTGTGTGTGTGTGCGTGCCTGCGTGCGTGCTTGTGTACATGTCTGTGTCTTTTTTTTCAGTTAGTGGTTGTCGGACAGCGACTCCTTCTTTGTGCTAAAGTGGTCTGCATGTGTGCTCCTCTCTGTGGTCACCTGTGTGCACGCCTGGACCAGGTGTCCCAGGTGGGGTCAGGGTCGGCCAGTGATCTATTTTACTCCTTGTCCTCGCTGTGACCTTTTCACCTTCTCTTGTTTGTTGTGTTTACATTTCCCAGTGCTCTTGAGTTATTGTATTTTAATGTTAATGTTCAGAATCATAGACCCCCGGTGTGGACATGCTTTGACGTGGTTTGAGTATTATAAGGTTTTAAAATGGGTATTACTCCCAGCATGTGCCAATACGAAGAAAGGCTGAACGCACTCTTACTGCATGCTCTCTTTCTTGTGGGATGGAAGTTCAGCATGCCAAAAAGGGTGTCGCACTTAACTGTGAGAAGCGGAGCTCTGGGGCAATTCGACATAGCAGCCAAGGAGAGAAAATTACATCAAAGACCCAGTATAAGTAGCAGCTGAGAGGGTAGGCTCAATATTTTACACTGAGCCTGTGTCCCAGGTGAGCAAGTGAAGTGTAGGTGAGAGAGTCCACACTGTATGCAGTGTCATATAATTACATACTTACCAATAGAGTGGAAGAGTTTAAACAGGGATACACTCCACTGTTGTCTTTTTTCATTCTAGCACCATGGCTCATTCCAGAACGAAGTGCATGTTAAAAAAAAATAAATAAAAAATGATTATTATTAATAATAATAATAATAATATTAATAACAAACATGAAACCATGGAAACGGCAGAAGTGGTGGCCTCTGGAAATCACGCTAGGGTCGTAATGTTAACGATGTTGATGCAGCTACACAAAAATCTGAAAGTGGGTTTTAACAGTGCCCTTTTTTAAAAAAATTGTGTCCTCTTCTGGGGGACTGCACAGAGGTACCAATGTCAGCGTGATGGAAATAACTTAAATTCAAGAAAGAAAAAAAAACATCTGAAAGACCATTTTAACACAAGACTTCTGTTGCCATGATTTTTTCAGTATTAGCAGTCCATCAATGTAAATCATAGACTGTTTATAATTAATATAGAGCAGCTGGCTGTACATTCTGTAAATTCAGCTTGATTGCAAAAACACTGTTCAGTGGAATAAAATGTTTTGTTTTTCTAACTCTTGAGAAATGCCACTGGATAACCAGATGATTAACATTTACTGATGATTTATGATTCACATTCTTATGATTCAGCCTTGAAATCCAGCTGCAAATTCATCTGCCACAATTAAATTTCATTGGACATTAACAATTTAATTAAAATGTAGACTCAACACATCCAGAAGTTATACCCCCTGCACTATGTCACCAGAATTCCAATCACCACAACTTCTCGTGTTCAACATATGTTACATTACATTGTTTAGCAGATACTCTTATCCAGAGAGACTTACATAGGTTACAGTTTTTACAGAGGCATATTTACCAAGGCAATTCTGGGTTAACTACCCTGTCCAAGGGTACAACAGCAGTGTCCCAGCAGGGATTTGAACCAGCAACCTTTCAGTTACAACCCAGGGCCTTACCACTATGCTACGCTGCTGACAATATCAACTGCGTTGTGCTAAATTTTGAAAATTCAACCACTGTTGAAGATAAATCTGTTCTGATTTGCTGTCTGGATATGAATATTCATGGTGGCATGGCCAAAGACAGTGGATCAATAGCAGACACGCCAGCAACCACAACAGCAAGCACGCATCACAGACTGAGCCAGCATCTCCTATTTATAACTGGAACTTCTTAGATGTGGAAGCATGGAGGACAGAAGGATTGGAAAGCTGACAGGCTCCTGTCTAATGGTCTCTGCAGGAACTCCTCAGCTGAACCAGGAAGGAGTGCCGTGTGTAGTCTCTGATGTGTATTATCCACTGCCAAACAGAACGTCAACGTGGTGATAGTCTCTGATACGTTGTAAATGTGAGAGAAAAACAAAAAAAAAAATCAATAACCAAGCGTGCATTGTTCAATTGCTGTGAATGCCGCTTTCGCTGCCTTCTTCGCCCCTTAGTGTTAAATTGTTGATGTTGCCGTTGCCTAGGAGGAGCCACTGTATCACAAGGGACTCCGCTGTTTCCTAGGGCCGCTTCCTCAAATCCTTGCCAGAAATCCAGACAATTAGAAGCTGCAGTGCAGTATTGTAACACTCTGTAACACACTGTAACAGTATTGAGTGTGTGCGTGTGCGTGTGTGTGTGTGTGTGTGTGTGTGTGCGCGTGTGCGTGTGCGTGTGTGTGTGTGTGTGTATGCGTGTGTGTGTGTGTGTGTGTGTGTGTGCATGTATGCGTGTGTGTGTGAGAGAGAGAGAGTGTGTGCATGTGTGTATATGTGTGTGTGAGTGTGTGTATATGTGTGTGTATGAGTGTGCATGTGTGTGCATGTGAGTGTGTGTGTCTGTGTGTGTGAGTGAGTGTATATGTGTGAGTATGTCCATCATGAGCAGAATGTAATCAGTCTGTGAGAGATGGGCATGATGCATGAGTCATTGAGCACCTTGCCTGTGACACAGGTCTATGTCTGCAGACTCTGTGATCAGTACCTATGACAGGCCTGGAGACAAGGGAAAGAACAGGACACAAAGCCAACAGATGCCTCTCCAGCAGGTGTTTTCTTTCCTAAAACAGAAAAGATGGTGTCGGTGTGTGTGTGTGTGTGTGAGATATATATATATATATATATATATATATATATATATATATATCTCCCCCCTCATTCAGGGACTGAGTGTTCTACTTTTTAAATGTATTTATTCCCTATTTAAAAATAACTACGTTTGAGCCTGGAGTTACTATGGCAACCCCTATTTGCATCTGAAGAAGTAACATGGCAGGGACAATGAATGTGCGATTAGGCTACGCCTCGTGCCTCGTTTATTAACGCAAATGCGATTTAGGTCAAATTTGTTCTAAATTTGTTCCCTTGCAGTACCTTGAAGGGGTCATTGCTTGTTTGGACCGGCGGGGGTGTGTGTGTGGGGGGGGGACAACAGAGCCAAACAACAGCTGTGTTTCAAGACATTCATGTAATGATGAAGCAAGTAAGCTTTTGTATATTTTGTTGTATTCAGTACCGTCTGGGGGTTCTAATTCAAGTGTATGGAGCTTCTGTGTTGACAGATTCAATGACAACCAGTCTGAGGTAAAAATAAATACATGCAGACAGACTCGAATACATACATGAGCAGCTGCTGCCTCCTGTGTGAACAGATACTCGCCTCTCTTTCCCCTAATCAGGATTTTCATGGAAAGCGCATTTGCTTAAGGAAAGCAACCCCCTAAAATGCTATCAATGCTAAAGCTACAGGAAGTTTGCTTGGGCAGCTAAGTGTTGATGCAGGGTGCCTTGTGTGCTCTTTCAGAGAAGCGGAACAGAAGCGTGGTCCATTTCCTCTCAGAGCCACAGTACGAAAATCTCCTCTCAGGAGCCATTCTAGTGGAGAGGAGAGCGTGTAGGGAAGTGGGGAAGGGAACACAGATAAAGAACTGCAGAACCGCACAGAGAATGGAGCGTCGAAGGAAGGATCTTGCTGCTTATCCTAAGATAATGACACTGGGTAGGGATGTCTGTCTTAACCTGGCCACATATGACCCTTTATGTGAGTATCTAGTAAATAATGTCCAAATTTTCCAGGTTTATCAGAGATACAGTTAAAAAGATTGAAAGAATTGTGTTTCTCTTTGACATAAATCTACCCCATCCTGTTTTTCCTAAGCCAGTGCTATAAAAAAATATCTGAAAATTCTAGGGCTGCCCCATCTGTCAGAGACTGAGACTGTCGACTGAGATTCTTCAAGTCGAGCAATGGGTTTTTTTTTTTTTTTTTGGTCAGTCAGTGTGCATTACAATGATAGTATAAACAGATAGAAGCTTACAAAAAATGCACAGGGATAACATTTCAATGAGGAATTATAAGGAATCATAAATATATTTTATATTCTAGCAGGGCTAGCTGGCGCGCTTGCTAAAAAAAATCCACGTGACAACATGCGCTGGTGGTTAACTGATGAGAGAAGCTGAAACCTGAGGTGGAGTGGTTGGTAAACTAGGCTAGCTATAACCATGTCTCAGAAGAAGTCTAAAGTATGGCGGTATTTCGAACTTTTGAAGGACAAACCTAACAAAGTTAAATGCAAACTCTGTATGCAAAAATTTGCTTATCATTCATCAACATTGAACATGGCAAACCACTTGAAATGGGTAAGTTGCATAGCTAGGCGGCCATTCATGCAGATTTACTATACATATAGCCTAACATAGGCAATAAGTCTATTTACAAGGCTAATTTAACCCTTTTGCACATAACTTATTTTTTATGCTATGTAGCCCGCATGTTGCATTACATGGTTGGTTATGTTTTCATTAGCGTTATTAAGCTTCTCATAGTTTTCAGTTAGCATTTGCTATATTTTTAATGTTAAATTGCTGTTTCCTCAAAGCTAAAATTAGCTAGAATTTTTCCAATCTAGTTTTCTAATCACACCGGTTTTAGCATACGCGCTAAACAGCTAATCACACCGGTGTGACCGTACGCGTGAAAGGGTTAAATGCTCAAAAATATGTTCCCATGACTCTGTTGCATTTGACTATGATAATGTGGTCGAAATCATCACTGAAACTCATGCCAGTGGATTTTCTGATTGCCAGATAGTCTTTATGGAAAAAAAGGAACGAATAGTTGAATCTTCATATTGAACAGCCAAATCCGATTTGACTGACAAAATTCTGAGTCGGGTAAAGCCCTATAAAACTTCCATGAGATATGGGAGATATTGAGATGTGGCTACTGGATGTTGAGATATGGCAAATGTCATACATGTCACATAGACATACAGTACTAATTTTGTGAATTATTTTACTCTGATTAAAATTTATGCTCTGAATAATGCCACACCATCTGCCACCATCTCTAGTCTCTCGCCATGTAATCAGATAGAATGCATACACCACTGGGTACAATGAGCACAGGAATTACATTTCTTACATTAGTGGCAGTTCCTCTCAAACTGATTGGCAGCCACGCGTCATTGCATCTACCCAGTTCACCTTACGTTGGATGGTCACGGTACTTAAAACACATGGATCTATTTCAGCGTGTCACATCACCCTTTGGTTGGGTGCGGAGTGTCATATAGTAGCATTATGGCCCAGGTAAAATGCATAAACGCAGCGATTTGACACGTCTGATTCCACGTGACTCAGCGATAAGCCCAGGACATAAAGCCTAGTGTTAAGGAGCTGTTTAAACAGGTCAATCACCTTTCCCTTATACAGAGATGAGAGACGGGAAGGACCGGCAAACATGCGGCTGCCGGTGGAAAAGGATTTCCTTTTTTTTTACGGGAGGATGAATTCAGATGAAGACAAAGGTGGAAATATATTGAGCAGTGAATAATGACGGTAGATGTGTTTATGGGCGAGGGACCCGTCTGCGCGGCAAAGATTACGACAGGTTCTCACCCAGCGTTGCCAGTGTACACCAGACAAGTGACATTTTTCACCCAGATGCAGACTCCTGTGCGTGTGAGCAGAGAGCAGATAAATCGTTTATACTGAGGTCTACGCAGGGCCTCCTGTGACCTTTTTGCAAAGGCCTGGAAATGTTGGGTAGGAAAATAAAACTACAGACAACGTGTTCCTTTAACCTGTACATGTGTAATTCGCTCTCTCCCCACCCATTATACAGTAGATATGCTTTCTGGTCATTTCCCTTGTTACATGATTTATACCATTACAGTGTCAAATATGGTTGAGCAAGGGGGAAGGAAATGAAGCGAAATTAGGGCAAACTGAGGGAAGGACTAATTGATTTTTTTTATCTGTTGGATCTTAATCTAGCAGATAAATTCTGCATATTGTATTGTAATTTCCTGTTTTGCCTTTCAATCACAAAGGAGTAGCTATGTTTCAGTCTATGGTGTTAAAGCACCCAACCCCCAAACCCCCTCTCAAACACACACACACACACACACACACACAGCAACACTTGCCCTACAGGAGCTTAGAAGTGAAAATGGCAAACGAATGACACAAAAGATGAAAACCTGAAACCTAAGTACTCAGACGGTGCGCCTCTTCATATCTCAGATTCATATGTTCCTAATTCTTGGCATTTGAAATGATATTAAAATTGGTTAAAAGTCATGCCTGGATTTAATAAAAACTGCAATGTCATCTCAAAGAAATGTGCTCTTTTAAGTAAAGAACACAAACCCTCCAGGATTAATATGCCACTATATTACAGTAATGTTATCCGTGGATTCAATATTCAATCAAATTCTGAAGCAAACTTAAAGTTGCCTGGCAGTAATACATCACTGGATGAATATGGCAAGTTTTTTAACTTTCTTTTTTTAATGGAAATGGTTTGGTACTTTTGATTTGTGCATGTTAGGAATCTGCTTTACAGCTTTCCAGTTTTTAGGAGTTACGCATGTGACAGTAGACTTTAGGGAGTCCGTGAGCTTCTTCATTTGACCATGATTTCCCACTAGGTTTCATGGGTGCCTGTGGGGCATTCCTCATTGGAGATTCCAGTGAGAAGGGCTCAAGCCCTCTGATTGCAAAAGGTATTTGTTTGTCTCTGTAGAGGGACTTCTGCACCCACACTTTTCCATCACAGGTTAAATATAACACACACGGATGCTGTCATTTTTCTCCCTCCAGTGTTTCATTCGTACCTGAGATAACCACCTGTGCCTCCATAGCAGGTTCCCCTGTGACGGAGAGCAGGAGACAACAGTACACACACTCTCAGATGGCGCCCCCAATGCAAATACACACACACACGTACATTCATACATACACAGACACATACAGGCACATGCACATACACGCACACACACACACACACACACACACACACACACACACACACACACACACAGACACACACACGTACACTCACACACACACACACACACACACACACACACACACACACATACAGGCACATGGACATATGCACACACACAGAAACACACACACGTACACTCACACACACACACACACACACACACACACACACACACACACACACACACACACATACAGGCACATGGACATACGCACACACACAACACACACACACATGCAATAGGATTTTGCTGATGAAATAATGAGGTTTGACTGCCCTGGCTGCTCCCAGGGCTCCTCAGTGACCTATTTATTGGAAAGCCCTTCGATGGCCCTCCACTCCATAGCTGCTACTCCATCCCATGAGAGGGGTCTGCTATGTCTGTGTGTGTGTATGTGTGTGTGTGTGCACGTGCCTGCGTGCGTGCGCGTGTGTGTGCGTGTGTACATATGTAAATGTGTGTGTGTGTAATAGCGTAAACATGTTCGCCTATGAAATGTATGAAGTGAGCTCACTCTACACTGTAAGGGTTTTTTTTGTGTTGTACTCTGTGCTGAAACACTTCATTTAGCAAGAAAAGCAATGAGCCACAGGAAAGAATAATTTGCCTCTTTGGCCATTGTTCTTCTGCATGATCTGATGACACCTGCACATATTTGGCCTCTGAATTAAAAAGCAAAACACTACGACCTGCACTCCCACTGATAGATCTACATACTGATTTCAGTCTAACTGTACCTTACACAAACCTCCCATGCAGCTTATCATACACAGCCCCCATGGAGGTGTGTACGTGTTCATGATGGAACAAGGTGGCATTCCCTGGCGCTCGTCGCTATGAGGAAGCAGGAAGCAGCTCAAACATGTGAGAGCACACAAGGACCTGCTGGGTGGGGGTGCCGGCATGGGGTTCAGAGCGGGGGGGTTGGTGGAGACAGCTGCAAGATGGAGCAGGCAGGAGGAAGCCCGACCACCAGCACAGAGAGGAGTTGCTAGGTAACAGGTAGCGTGTAGTTATGCAATGTGCTTCCGTCTCTTGCCTGTATGTCCCACCGCCTCCCCTCTCGGAAGGAGAACCCATCATGTGCTGGAGGAGGCCTTTTACAGCCAATGGGGGAGGAGACAGGGGACTGTGTACAGCCCACTGATGTCTGCTCCAGGAGATCTCTGCGTTTTCTCTTTTCATTTTCTGTTTCAGTCGATAAGCTAAATGTAGTGCTGAATGTTGAATGTTGCAGTGCATAATATTGACAGATAGTCTTTAGGGAGTGTTTGTGCAGAGCGTGTCTAAAACAACAATCTTTGGAGGTAGCTTGCTGAATGGTTTGTTTTTTCTTTGTATGAGATATGTTGCAGGTTGGTACGGAAAACACACTTGGTAAGGAAAAAATGCACCAATCAAAATGTCTATAGAAGCCATCAGAGAAGACAAGCACCAATCGGAATACTCAAAAGAATTCAGAGCACACCCAATTAGGAGGAGTACACCAATCAAAATGCCCAGAGAATTCACCTTAAGGACTGTTTTTGTAGTGTGTGCCACCTCATTTTAATGAAAACAGTGGAATGATGAATTGGAATTTTTAATAAATGAAATTTATTCAAGTTTTACCATACTGTTACTTTTCTGATTGTAATCTCCCACTAGTTTACTTGAAACTTCCAATAATTATTTGAAATTGAAATCTAGGGAACATTTTTGATTTCATATGCTGTACATGCTAGTCAAAGGACCTTGAAAACTAGAAAAGCAATGACTGTACTTTGGAGCCAGATAAATATGCTCGTAAATGTGTTTACTGTCAGAATTACCCTTGGTGTCTCTTAATGCAAGTCCGCCTGCCTGTGGTGAGCGGGTTACTGGGATCGTGCTGAATGAATGGCTGGATGTATGGTGTCTCCAGGCAACCGCAGTCTCACCTTTGATAAATCCTCTCTCTGTGTGTTCCCAGTACTACTTCACCGTCAGCTTCAACCACGACAACCAGAAGGCCCTGGAGCTGCGTTCAGAGGACGTGAAAGACTGTGACGACTGGGTGGCGGCAATAACACACGCCAGGTAAAGGGAAGACCTACTGTCTCTGTGCCCGACTGCAAGTCTGGCAGGCCCCTGCACAATCTCAGCGCTGCGTCTGCTGGTTAGGGGACAGGTTCTGACTAAATAATGTAATAATGTAAGTGCTGTGTTCTCGAGAAACACGTTTCACTTTACGCTACCTTACCGTGGCAAAAGGCGGTAACTGCCACACCAGTGATACCAAAAAAAAAAAGACATCAAGAGTTTTTTTTTTTTTTTTTTTGCGCATACTGCCAAAGTGACTCCCCTGTTTTTTGGTTGGCGTGTGGGTGAAATCACATCAGGAAACTCATATGCAACATAGATCAGGTTCTGTAGAGGCGATTCCAGGCAATAAATCAGTTTTCACAAAAATTGTAGTTACTGCCGTTTGCCTTTGTAGGCAGTACAGTGTACTCAAGGAACATGTTCCTCAGCATGGTCAGCTCAAGAAACATGTTCCTCTTTTTGATTTACTCAAGGAATGAGTTTCCCTTTACTGTCCACTGGAATAACACATTCTACCGTGTAGTCCCCTCACAAAACACATTCCACTTGGTTCTACACAAGGACCACATTCTTCTTTGCGGTCCACTTTATGATTGTCTTGTGGAATGTGTTCTTCTTCATGGTCCACTCAAGAAACATGTTCGACTCCACTTTCCACCCGCAGACACCTCTGTGATATGATTCCGCAGAGACAGGGAGTGGTCCTCATGACATTATTTTCATTTAGCAGACGCTCATATCCAGAGCCACTTACAAAGGCTACAGCTTTACACATTTTCCATTTACACAGCTGGATGTTTACTGAGGCAGTACTGGATTAAGAACCTTGCCCAAGGGTACCTTGCCCAGGGAATCGAACCTCATAACCTACCTCAGTTATGAGCTCTTTCTGTTATGCCACACTGCCTTCCCGTAGACAATCTCACACACCACTTCGTGAGCATCATTAATGACAAGACACGGTGAAGAAGAGATGATCTGACAGCAGTTCACACCTTTGTGATGTTAAAGCAGTGAGAGTGCTCCTGCTCATTACCAGTAATAACCCAGGTCTTATGTATTTTATGTTATTATTTTAGGGGTCTTTGGGAAGTTAAAGTCATCTGTACCGGTTAAGAGTGACACTCTCAGTTGTAAAGGCTCTGGTAAATGAACCTGCCCCCACTGAAAGATGAAGGCAGCGTCCTTTCTCAAAGACAGCTGCCGTGTCAGTGGACCTGATACTCCAGGTCGGGCTAATTCACTATTGAAATCATTGACTCTTTTGAAACATTACAGATCTTTGGTCCTGTTCCTGAATATATTGCATTCAAAGAAAAGGACTGTGGAGATTTATGCCTCTTTTGGGCATTGATGTTGAAATGTTATAATTATATGCCCAAATATATTGCTTCACCTGTCAAAATAAGTTTCAGACACAAAAAATACTTAGACAAGTTCATCACTTCCAACTTTTAGTTCATGAAGTGAGCAGTGGAACACCTTCAGTGCCAATCTACACCACAGTAGTACGATCATGTGCCCAGTCACAGTGCCTGGAAAACACTGATGATTCAACACAGGATTTGACTCAGTCATGCTGTTTGTCTCCCTGCCTGTTTGTTTAATGGCCTGTTCTGGCACAGTCAGTCCTCACCACACACACCTGCACTCAGGTACGCAGACCCCACACCACCATACACACCTGCACTCAGGTACACAGACCCCACACCACCACACACACCTGCACTCAGGTACGCAGACCCCACACCACCATACACACCTGCACTCAGGTACACAGACCCCACACCACCATACACACCTGCACTCAGGTACGCAGACCCCACACCACCATACACACCTGCACTCAGGTACGCAGACCCCACACCACCATACACACCTGCACTCAGGTACACAGACCCCACACCACCATACACACCTGCACTCAGATACACAGACCCCACACCACCATACACACCTGCACTCAGGTACGCAGACCCCACACCACCATACACACCTGCACTCAGGTACACAGACCCCACATCACCACACACACCTGCACTCAGATACACAGACCCCACATCACCACACACACCTGCACTCAGATACACAGACCCCACACCACCATACACATCTGCACTCAGATACACAGACCCCACACCACCATACACACCTGCACTCAGATACACAGACCCCACACCACCACACACACCTGCACTCAGGTACGCAGACCCCACACCACCATACACACCTGCACTCAGGCACGCAGACCCCACACCACCATACACACCTGCACTCAGGTACACAGACCCCACACCACCACACACACCTGCACTCAGGTACGCAGACCCCACACCACCATACACACCTGCACTCAGGTACGCAGACCCCACACCACCATACACACCTGCACTCAGGTACACAGACCCCACATCACCACACACACATGCACTCAGGTACACAGACCCCACACCACCACACACACCTGCACTCAGGTACGCAGACCCCACACCACCATACACACCTGCACTCAGATACACAGACCCCACACCACCACACACACCTGCACTCAGGTACACAGACCCCACACCACCACACACACCTGCACTCAGGTACGCAGACCCCACACCACCATACACACCTGCACTCAGGTACGCAGACCCCACACCACCATACACACCTGCACTCAGGCACGCAGACCCCACACCACCATACACACCTGCACTCAGGTACACAGACCCCACACCACCATACACACCTGCACTCAGGCACGCAGACCCCACACCACCATACACACCTGCACTCAGGTACACAGACCCCACACCACCATACACACCTGCACTCAGGCACGCAGACCCCACACCACCATACACACCTGCACTCAGGTACACAGACCCCACACCACCATACACACCTGCACTCAGATACACAGACCCCACACCACCATACACACCTGCACTCAGGTACACAGACCCCACACCACCATACACACCTGCACTCAGATACGCAGACCCCACACCACCATACACACCTGCACTCAGATACACAGACCCCACATCACCACACACACCTGCACTCAGATACACAGACCCCACACCACCACACACACCTGCACTCAGATACACAGACCCCACACCACCATACACATCTGCACTCAGATACACAGACCCCACACCACCATACACACCTGCACTCAGATACACAGACCCCACACCACCATACACACCTGCACTCAGGTACACAGACCCCACATCACCACACACACATGCACTCAGGTACACAGACCCCACACCACCATACACACCTGCACTCAGATACGCAGACCCCACACCACCATACACACCTGCACTCAGGTACACAGACCCCACACCACCATACACACCTGCACTCAGGTACGCAGACCCCACACCACCATACACACCTGCACTCAGGTACACAGACCCCACACCACCATACACACCTGCACTCAGGTACGCAGACCCCACACCACCATACACACCTGCACTCAGGTACACAGACCCCACACCACCATACACACCTGCACTCAGGTACACAGACCCCACACCACCATACACACCTGCACTCAGGTACACAGACCCCACATCACCACACACACCTGCACTCAGATACACAGACCCCACACCACCATACACACCTGCACTCAGGCACGCAGTCCCCACACCACCATGTACATCTCCAGTCATATTTTCTTCCAAGATACTGTATACAAAGACGCACAACTTCAGACATGTCTCAAGTGATACACAAACACACAAATACACACAAAAAGGGTACACACATAAGAAACACATGCTCACACACACACACACATATTTATGTGTGGGTGCGTATCCACACATACATACACACAGAACTGTGAGGCTCAGAGGGGGTGTGTGTGGTGCTTGTGGATCTGCAGCCATTACATTCTGTCATAAATGACGCAAATTTAGACAAGAATAACTCCCCCCATATCTTCGCTGTTGCGGCAGGGAGAGCGTTAGGCTTCATTTTAGAAGTCCACTGCAGCAGTAAGAAAGCACCAGAACTTATTTAGTTCAAATTAAAAGAAAAAAGCTAGAAACTGTTTAATTAAGGCAGTTTCTGAGTGGAATAAATGGATGAAATGTGCTCACAGAGAGGATGTTTGTCTGTTAATGTGATGCAGGGCATTGCGCATGGATCTACACTGGTTGTGCACCACACGACCCCCTGGAGCATTTCTAAATCTGGGCATATGAATATTTTTATCCCAAATCAGCAAAAGTTTAAAATGATAAAAACAGTGAATTCGATGTGTAGATAATCATGTTATGAGGAACTGTGTTCAGTATTAAATATGACATTAAATATGTCATTATTTGTTTGCTTATCAGATGCCCTTATGAAGTGGCAACATACATAAGTTTCCATTTGCGGGCCATCCATTCACAGAGCTGGACAGGGTGCAACAGCAGCTTGCACACCTGAGATTCAAACTGGCAACCTTCTGGTTAAGAGTTACTTAGTTGTGGGCTTACACGGCTGCAGTCCACTAGGTCCAGCTAACCAGAGAAAGAATGAAAGTGGTTTGGACCATCTGGAGGAAAGCCTGCTTACCCTACAGGAAGTGTCAACGTGCACTGTACATTTCCCTGTTAAAGAATGCATCCTCTGCTCTGCTTGAGTTCATGGTCAGTACAGCGTGGCAGGGCCAGTCAGTGCTGTAACCGTGTGGCAGGGCCAGTAAGTGCTGTAACCTTGTGGCAGGGCCTGTCAGCGCTGTAACAGCGTGGCAGGGCCAGTCAGTGCTGTAACCGTGTGGCAGGGCCAGTAAGTGCTGTAACCGTGTGGCAGGGCCTGTCAGTGCTGTAACAGCGTGGCAGGGCCAGTCAGTGCTGTAACCGTGTGGCAGGGCCAGTAAGTGCTATAACAGCGTGGCAGGGCCAGTCAGCGCTGTAACAGCGTGGCAGGGCCAGTCAGTGCTGTAACGGCGTGGCAGGGCCAGTCACTACTGTAAAGGCGTGGCAGGGCCAGTCAGCACTGTAACAGCGTGGCAGGGCCAGTCAGCGCTATAACAGCGTGGCAGGGCTAGTCAGCGCTATAACAGCGTGGCAGGGCCAGCCAGCACTATAACAGGCCAGTCAGCGCTGTAACGGCGTGGCGGGGCCAGTCAGCGCTGTAACAGCGTGGCAGGGCCAGTCAGTGCTGTAACGGCGTGGCAGGGCCAGTCAGTGCTGTAACGGCGTGGCAGGGCCAGTCAGCGCTGTAACGGCGTGGCAGGGCCAGTCACTACTGTAAAGGCGTGGCAGGGCCAGTCAGGGCTGTAACGGCGTGGCAGGGCCAGTCAGCGCTGTAACAGTGTGGCAGGGCCAGTCAGTGCTGTAACGGCGTGGCAGGGCCAGTCACTACTGTAAAGGCGTGGCAGGGCCAGTCAGGGCTGTAACAGCGCGGCAGGGCCAGTCACTATTGTAACAGCGTGGCAGGGCCAGTCAGCACTGTAACAGTGTGGCAGGGCCAGTTAGTTCTGTGATAGTGAGAATGTAGGTCAGTACTGTAATAGTGTAGAAGTGGTCAGATTTCTAATAGTGTTGGACTGTTGGTCAGATCTGTGATAGCTATGATGTTAGTCAGTGCTGTAAGCATTTGGCAGTATTTATCAGTGATCAATATTAGGGTAGCTGCGTTGACCAATAGAGTAACAATGTTCTGGTGGTTTTGGTTGTAACAGTGAGAAAGTACGCTGACAGCATGTTGATATTAAAAATCTAAGATATTAAAAAGTGTGTGTGTGTCTCATGCCTGCATGTATGCATATGTGTTCAGTTACAGGAACCTGGCCACCGAGCACGAGACCCTTATGCAGAAGTATCTCCATCTCCTCCAGATTGTGGAGACAGAGAAAACGGTTGCTAAGCAACTTCGACAACAGATAGAGGATGGGGAAATAGAAATCGAACGCCTAAAATCAGAGGTAATTTTATTTGATTCAACTTTAATGACCGCTCAGTATGTCTTCCCAGTATTTCCTGACACTGGAGCAGGAAGCCCAGCTGATTGCACAAGCAGAGTTCTGTTCCAGAATTTTCAGCCTGCTACAACACAGTCCGGCAGGTTTGAGCAGATATGCAACTATGAAGGTGCGTTCAAAGGCCCTGTCGTCCGTGAATGAGGTTTGAATTCAGACACTCTTAATTGGAATTTTGAGAATAAGCAGGGCCTGTTACAGACAGCTGTCTTTGGTCAGGCACAGGGACTGAGGTCTAATGGTGTCTGCTATGAGCCACACTTCTTATCTCCTTACCCCCGTGCTGTATTCTTTATAAAGCAGATCAAATAGTCATTTCACTTTAATGTGCAAATGTGAGGCTGGAAATGAAATGCTGTGATGAATATGCATGAGGTGGGCGCTATTGTACCTGTTGCAGCCTCCTTCGAAGCATGATAATGAACTCTTTCAGTCAATACAAAGCAAACGGAGACACTTACACTCATATTGTGACGGGCTGATCCCCGCTCTTTCATAACACCCCCCCCCCCCCCACACCCCGGCGCATTAATCCCGGTTGTTCTGCGTCCCTCTTTCGGTTGTCAGCGTGCTGTATGGCACATGATTGTGGCCCTCACCGTGCATCACCCCTGATGTAACTGCGTCAGCCAAATTAACGGATAGCGCTAATAGTAACACCACGCTTTGCTGCCGGCGGCTCTTGACGAGCACTGAACTCATTTTCGCGCAGTCAGCGGGTCGGTCTGGTGGCGAGGAGTCAGAAAGCGTTGACTTGGCTGCTGTCTTGGGTGTTTGCTCCAGATTGCCGGGCTGCTGAAAGACAACGAGAAGATCCAGTCCAACCCAACGGTGGCGCCCAACGACGATGACTCGGAAATCAAGAAGATCAAGAAAGTAAGCGGACTCATCCAAGGCTCTCTGTGTGTGCCCTGATACTGAAAGGTTGGGGGTTAGTGCCCTGAATACCAGATATATGAAAAATGGTACAGGTTACTGCTACAGTAGCATTTCAGTTGCTTCAAGCACCCAGTAGACAGGGCCTGAGAGAAGCCCATGGCTTTCATGCAGTGCTGAATTTGGATGTAGAAGTGCTTGTTCATCATGGCCCCTCCAGCTGCAATAGAGGACATCCTTGCTCTTTGTGCGTGTGTGTGTGTGTGTGTGCGTGTGTGTGTGTGTGTGTGTGTGTGTGTGTGTGTGTGAGTGTGTGTGTGTGTGTGTGTGTATGTGTGTCTGTGTGTATGTGTGTGTGTGTGTGTGTGTATGTGTGTGTGTGTGTGTGTGTGTGTGTGTGCGTGTGTGTGTGCGTGTGTGTGTGTGAGTGTGTGTGTGTGTGTGTGCGTGAATGTATTGAAGTTTATCCTCAAGCTCCATACGAGACTCTGAATGGAGGAACATGGTTGGTTGTGTGCGCTTTGTGTGCTTGGGGTGTGTTGGGCGTGTGTGCTGAAACCCTCTGCCCCGTCCTCTGCCAGGTGCAGAGCTTCTTGAGAGGCTGGATGTGCCGCAGGAAGTGGAAGACCATCATCCAGGACTACATCCGCTCGCCGCACGCGGAGAGCATGCGCAAACGCAACCAGGTGGTGTTCAGCATGCTGGAGGCGGAGGCCGAGTACGTGCAGCAGCTGCACATCCTAGTCAACAACTTTCTGCGGCCGCTGCGCATGGCCGCCAGCTCCAAGAAGCCCCCCATCACCCACGACGACGTCAGCAGCATATTCCTCAACAGGTACGACAGAGTGCAGCATGCCCTCCAAATCACTCATGCAGACGCACACATGTGTGTGTGTGTCTCTTACATTACATTACATTACATTACTTCATTTAGTAGACGCTCTTACCCAGAGCATTGCTACGCTAAGAGTCGTTATCACAAAGTATTACAAGAGCTCAGTACGATACTAAGTTAAGTGCTAAGCTAGTGCTTTTTTTTTAAAATAGGGATAGATAGGATAGATAGAGATAGATAGAGAGGAAGGTAGACTAGAGATAGTCTCTCTCGCTTGAACACACACATGTACTCAAACATGCACACGCACACACACATACACTTGCAGACACACACAAATATTTGCACATGCTGGCAGACACACACCCACATACACACACATGCTTGTTGAAATACATACACACAGCTGTGTGCATGAGCTTGTAGGACACACATGCACGCGCACATATTTGGTTATTTATATGGTACAGCTCAGAGAGGTATTTTTCCTTTATGGAAATGTACTCATGGAGAATGTGCTCTGTGCTTGTTCTGCAGTGAGACCATCATGTTCCTGCATCAGATATTCTACCAGGGGCTAAAAGCAAGGATCGCAAGCTGGCCAACCTTAGTGCTGGGTGAGAGCATTCAATCTGTCTACCCCCTCCTGGCTGCGGCCAGCAGGGGGCACTGTATTGATGCGGGGTCCCTGTTCCATAGGATGACAGGACTCATGGAGTTCAGTAAAGCTGCCAGATCAGAGAGGACCAGTCATTATATAGAACCAATCAAGCTGTTGAGCAGCAATAAATTATTGTGTCCTACAGATTTAATTTAGATACTCAATAATTCATTACCATTAAAGTGTTTTCCTTGCTGTGTAGATTTCATCAGTCTTGTTGTCAATGAGTGTAGGACAAGGAAATTCAGAAGTAAAATTATGCATCTTGTTGTATATAGTGATTACACACCTGTGTTGGTCCTTTAGAGTGCCCTCTTTTGGTGGCTAATGTGAATTGCTCCTCCAACTGTAGCCGACCTCTTCGACATCCTGTTGCCGATGTTGAACATCTACCAGGAGTTTGTGCGCAACCATCAGTACAGCCTGCAGATCTTGGCCCACTGTAAGCAGAACCGGGACTTCGACAAGCTGCTGAAGCAGTACGAGGCCAAGCCAGATTGCGAAGAGCGGACCCTGGAGACCTTTCTCACCTACCCCATGTTCCAGGTGAGCACACACACACACACGCCCCCATCTCTCTCTCTCTCTCTCGGCTCTCACACTGCTGTGACTGAGACCCCTGGAACAACTCGATCCACCCTGTCAGTCTTCCTCAGGTTTGACTCACAAACTTAAGTGCAGTCATAGAGCTCATGATATGCAAGCAATGAGAAAAGCAACACTTAAATGAGTCACCCACGGAAATGAACAAAACATAAAAGGCTTTGGGGGGGGGGGGGGGGGGGTGGAGACTTAAAAGCCCCCTGGGTACCCACAGTCTCCCTGACTCCCTACAATTACACTTTACTCTCATTGCAGAGATTTATGTCTCACCCTCGCTGCTGAAGTTCTCCCATTATCTCTTTTTTTAATAACCACTTATAGCAGTGGTGCGCAGACTTGCTCCTCTGCGAGGGTCTTTTTTTTTTTCTTTTTGGCAAGGTGTGCAGTTTCAGCGGGTCCGTTGGGGCCTGCTCAGAGCCATGCAGCGGAGGTGATAAATTGGTGCTGATGAGTCTAAGAGACCGTCCCCATCCAGCCTGCATCTTGAGCTCCTGTGTGGGTGTCCCCTCTGCGTTACAACCACTTTAAGGAGCGTGGTGGAGGGGGGGGGGGGGGGGGCTGGAGTGGGTGGGGGGAGGCTGTGTATTTCAGGAGCCCTCTTGTCTCATTCATCTCCATGTCCCCGTGCAGATCCCCCGCTACATTCTGACCCTCCATGAGCTCCTCGCCCACACCCCCCACGAGCACGTGGAGAGAAACAGCCTGGACTACGCCAAGTCGAAGCTGGAGGAGCTGTCCAGGTAGACCTCACCTTACCTACACTATCCGTCTCTTTGCAAAGATGCCTAGCATATCTGCTGTCACAGTGAATGTTGCACTTTTCCTAAAACACAAAAAAGGCTAAATTTGCAAATATCTCAACACACCTGAATGCCCATGTGTCATTTTTGTTCTCCTGAGTAGAGAAATGCTTTTCACAGTAGTTCATTTACTGTCAGTGTAAAGAAGAGTCTTCAGTCTCCTCACATCGCTGAGATGAAGTGCTGACTTTCTTCGCACAGGATCATGCATGATGAGGTCAGCGAGACAGAGAATATCAGGAAGAACCTGGCCATTGAGCGCATGATCGTGGAGGGATGTGAAGTTCTGCTGGACACCAGCCAGACCTTCGTCAGACAAGGTAATCCCACCTCCATTGCAATACATTGCACTCATACTACTACAAGCCTATGTTCCCTCCCAGCCATTATGCTCTGCTACCGAACGGTGTCTGGTGGTCCCATTGCATCACAATGCAAAATCACTATCCAGAACATTCTCCACCATTGTCACCCAATGGTAGAATGAACTTCCACACTTAATCTGTTCTGCCGAGTCCCTCTCTGTCTTCAACAAATACCTGAAGACACAGCTCCTCTGCTCTCACCTGAGCACCTGAAACACTACCCCCTAAAGGAACGTCTCATGTCTCAAACTGTCTCCTATTAAACTATAAAAAATGTAATCTAATGGTTTAACGCACTCGTTATCTCTAGCAGCTAGCTTGTACCTCATCTGGCCAACCACTGAAACCTGGTCATGCAGCGCTTCTAATATTGTTGACTCCATATGGTTTTTTGCTTGGGTTGTACTCTACCTCACTTGTAAATCGCTTTGGATAAAAGCATCTGCCAAACGAATAAATGTAAATGTAAACTTATCAGATGCCCTTATCCAGAGCGACTTCCAGCACAAGAGAACAGAAGTGTATCCATTCAAGTTGAATGAGCAGAAGTGTCAGACCAGGCTGACAACACTCACAGACCAGTGTGAGCATAACGCTATTCAAGCCCTACCACAAGTGAAGAAAGGGAAGCTAGGTACACTCCCATACATCAGTGACTAGATCACAGAATTCAAATCACATCGCCATGTTACACGTTAAATAAACAGTAATACAAGTAGCAGGTGCTAGGGGATGGGGATTGAGGCGGAACGGAGATGCAGTCTGAAAGAGGTGGGTCTAAAGTCTGCATTGGAAGCTGGCAAGAGATCTACATGGGGAGTTCATTCCCACCACTGAGGGACCCGCACAGATAAGCATTAAGGCTCAGAGTAGTGGGTATGGGACAGTCGCTTGCCCCATGGTTGCAGAGCATAGTGATCTTGGTGGAACATGCAATTTGATGACCAACCATCACCGTCCTATACCTTGTGGATCCTCTCCTCGGAAGGAGAGGCGGAGCTGACAGATAAAGACAGCCTCACAGATCCTTTTGTTATCCCTCCTCCCCTCCATACGGGTCAGTTATCATCCACCACCACCGGGGGGAGAATTAACTAAAGGCCTAATATTACCTGCCTCTGAAAAACAGCGTGCACTGAAAAGTGGCCTGACTGTCTGATTTTGAAATTTTGTAATTAGACAGTTACTAGGCAGCCCAAAAGTGAGTTTAAGTCAAGGATGTGAATGTCACCATTACTCAGTGTGGGAGCTATGGCAGCCCTGTAGACAACAAAGAGTAGAAAAGCGGAGAAACCACTAAACTCCATCAGCCCTCTTTCAAACTGGCCAAGATAACCAGAGGGCACTCAACTCGTGGCACTGTGACTCTCATATTTCCTGTGACTCTCACACATGCACTGTACTACACAGAGCTGACTTTGAGCTGTCATTGTGACTCACAGGTCATCACCCCCTCATGCTTGCTGTGACTCTGAAACAGGGACTCTCTCTAACACACAATGCATATGCAGGCACACACACAGACACAGTCTCACACACACGCACAGACACAGTCTCACACACACACACACACACAGTCTCTCACACACACACACACACACACACACACACACACACACACACACACGCACATACACTTATGTACAGACACACACACAAATATGCCCACACGTGCACACACACAAACACACACACACACACACACACACACACATGCACACATACATGCACGCATGCACGCACACACGCATGCACACAGGTATGCACACACGCACATGCACACACGCATGCACACACACACGGCCTCTGACTGTGTGCTGCTGTGTCCCACCCCCCGCAGGGTCTCTCATCCAGGTCCCGATGAGTGAGAAGGGCAAGATTACACGTGGCCGGCTGGGCTCCCTGTCCCTGAAGAAGGAGGGAGAGAGACAGTGTTTCCTCTTCTCTAAGCACCTGATCATCTGCACCAGAGGCTCTGGCGGCAAACTGCACCTCACCAAGGTGGGACCCAACCGCTGAGGCTTACACATGTACACACACACACACACACACACACACACACACATTTACACATGTACACACGCACACACGCACACACACACACACCAGCACCCACACATAAAATTGCAATCACATAAGCACTCACAGATACACACATATGCACATACATAAAGAAGTTTACACACATAAGCGCGCGCACACACACACACACATGCACACACGCACACACAGTCTCCACGCATCTGTTCTCACACATAATTAACATGCGGCTGGGAATTAAGTGCTGTATTTCTGCTAAAGCACGAGATATTATTCAAAGGCAAAATGTTACTGAGATGTTGAGATAAACCTTACCCAAAGTCTGATTGGATCACTGAATCTTATGGCAAATTAGCCTGTTAAAAGATATGTTATAGCATGTTTATGAGATTGAAGGGTAACATTGTCATAATTTACAGTAACGTAAATATGCAGCATTCTGTAATTGACCATAATTATGCACTGTGTAGTAAGCTGTGAGAGTGTCAGGGTTTAAATGTGTTTTGCTTCACCTGTGTTTGTCCCAGAACGGGGTGGTCTCGCTCATCGACTCCACGCTGCTGGAGGAGCCGGAGGGCACAGAGGACGAACGTGTGTACCATGCATTTTACTTTTTAATTTTTATTTAACTTAATTTTTTCTTTTTTAACTTTTGGCTGATTTTAGCGGGGCAGTTAATCAGCTTCACGTAAGACAGTTACATCTACTTGCTCATGTAATAAAAAAAAAAAAAAAAATAAGCACATAAAGTTGATTAAAAAAAGGTGCAGTTGTTTAATCTACCCCTGTTCCTGTTTTTTCCTTACCAAAGCCAAACCAGAGAAGAGTGGGCAGGACATGGAACACCTGGACTTCAAGGTTGTGGTGGAACCGAAAGACAGCCCGTCCTTCACCATCATCCTGGTGGCATCCTCGCGGCAGGAGAAATCTGCCTGGACGAGTGACATCAGCCAGGTGGGTCAGCGAGCTGTGCTCCTCACGCGGTGGCAGTGACGCAGTGTTCCTGGATGCCGAATTCTTCCCATCTGGCCTGTTCTGTACTCATCTGCCACTTCCTCTCCCTCTATTTCACTCTGTCCCCCTTGTTCCTGCTCTCTCTCTCTCCCTCTTCTTCTGTCTCTCTCTCCCTCTCTCCCTCCCTCTCTCTCACTCCATCTCTCTCTCCCTCCCTCATTCTCTCTCTTTTCTCCCTCTCTCTGCCTCCCTCTCTCTCTCCCTCCCTCTCTCTCATTCCATCTCTCCCTCTCTCTGCCTCCCTCTCTCTCTCCCTCCCTCTCTTTTCTCTCCCTCTCTCCCTCATTCTCTCTCTTTCTCCCTCTCTGCCTCCCTCTCTCTCTCTCTCCCACTCTCTCTCTACCTCTCTCTCTCTCTGCCTCTCTCTCTCTCTCTCTCTCTCTCTCTATCTCTACCTCTCTCTCTTTCTCACTCTCCCTCTCTCTCTCCCTCTCTCTTCCTCTCTCTCTCTTTCTCTCTCTCTCTCTCTCTCTCTCTCCCTCTCTCTCTCTCACAGTGTATTGATAACATCCGCTGTAATGGCCTGATGATGAATGCCTTTGAAGAGAACTCCAAAGTCACAGTGCCACAGATGATCAAGTGAGTCCACTCCTGACACCACCATGGCATTAACAGCATTAACCTGTTGACGCATGTGTGTGTGCCTGTGTGTGTGTCTGTGTGCATATGTGTGTGTGTGTATGTGTGTGTGTGTGTGTGTGTGTGTGTGTGTGTGTATGTGTGTGCATACATGTGTAAATGTGTGTGTGTGTGTGTGTGTGTGTGTGTAATAGTATAAACATGTTCGCCCATGAAATGTATGACGTGAGTTCACTTTACACTGTAAAGCACTGTGTTGTACTCTGTGCTGAAACACTTCATTTAGCAAGAAAAGCAATGAGCCACAGGAAAGAATAATTTGCCCCTTTGGCCATTGTTCTTCGGCATGATCTGATGACACCTGCACATATTTGGTGTGTGTCCCGTGAGCAGGTCGGACACCAGCCTGTACTGCGACGACGTGGACATCCGCTTCAGCAAGATGATGAACTCGTGCAAAGTGCTGCAGATCCGCTACGCCAGCGTGGAGCGGCTGCTGGAACGGCTGACCGACCTCCGCTTCCTGTCCATCGACTTCCTCAACACCTTCCTGCACTCCTACAGGGTGTTCACCAGCGCTGACGTGGTGCTGGACAAACTCATCACCATCTACAAGAAGCCCATCAGCGCCATCCCGGCCCGGTGAGTCCGCCCCACATGCAGCATGAGTTCTGCTAAAAAAAACAAAGCACACACATTTGTAAGATCTTAATTTTCACAAGTTTTCTTATGTTACTTAGTCTCTCATACCTGTCTAATCGAGCCTTATACCTCCAAGTTCTTGTTTTATTATTTAGCCATTTTTAACCATGAGAGTTTTGACTCTTATTGTGATACATACCTAAAGATGAATGGTTTTGGAGTCATCTTTGTCTGAGGACGACCACCATTGTTACCTGCCTACAGTGGGAAAGGGGTATAATGAGCCAGGCTGGTTCCAGCTCTCCAGTGGGAAAGGGGTATAATGAGCCGGCCTGGTTCCAGCTCTACAGTGGGAAAGGGTATAATGAGCCAGCCTGGTTCCAGCTCTACAGTAGAAAAGGGAGAAAATGAGCCGGTCTGGTTCCAGCTCTACAGTGGGAAAGGGTATAATGAGCCGGCCTGGTTCCAGCTCTACAATGGGAAAGGGTATAATGAGCCAGCCTGGTTCCAGCTCTACAGTAGAAAAGGGAGAAAATGAGCCGGTCTGGTTCCAGCTCTACAGTGGGAAAGGGTATAATGAGCCGGTCTGGTTCCAGCTCTACAGTGGGAAAGGGTATAATGAGCCAGCCTGGTTCCAGCTCTACAATGGGAAAGGGTATAATGAGCTTCCCTGGTTTCAGCTCTACAGTGGGAAAGGGGTATAATGAGCCAGCCTGGGTCCAGCCCTACAGTGGGAAAGGGTATAATGAGCCAGCCTGGTTCCAGCTCTACAATGGGAAAGGGTATAATGAGCTTCCCTGGTTTCAGCTCTACAGTGGGAAAGGGTATAGTGAGCCAGCCTGGGTCCAGCCCTACAGTGGGAAAGGGTATAATGAGCCAGCCTGGTTCCAGCTCTACAATGGGAAAGGGTATAATGAGCTTCCCTGGTTTCAGCTCTACAGTGGGAAAGGGGTAAAATGAGCTGGTGTGTGGAAAAAGGGTACTTTTTTGAACAGGTGGACATGTGGGGCACCCTCTCACTCTGTCTTACCTTCATTACATTACCTGTGAGTGACATGTGACAGGGAAGTTGAGGAGAGGTTGAAGACAGGGTGGTAGCGGGGGTGGGGGGTGCTCATAGCGGTGTGCTCCTGTCTGTACGCCACGGAGAAAGCCACAGTCTCCTTTGGTCCTGGCTCCCATCTGACCAGGCCTCTCACCAAGACCCCTCCACCACCACCACCACCACCACCGCCTCCATCACGGTGACCGTTGGCACGGCAACCAGCCGCCGTTTCACAGGGACCCCGCCCTCTTTCTCCTTCCAGCCATCCGCAGAGAATCTGTGGCATTAAATATTTATTCTGGCGCTTTCTGCAACTCTGGATGTTCCCACCCGCCAACTCCATGCGGAGCCCATCGGTCCCCGGCCACCTCCGTTCGGCTGCCACCCGCAACTGGCGCCAGATGGGCTATTTCTGGGCACTCATGAGGGGGCTGCTCTCTCTCTGCAACGTTAAACAAAAGTGCGCAGTTTCTGCTGTGTCAACTCTTGTGACTAGTTCTACCTTTTTTTTTATCATGTTCCTGTCACCTCATTCTGTCTTTTCAGACAGATCATATTGTACACTTTTTGAGGCGAAGCTACACAGAGACAAGCTTTTCCTTGAATAGGTTTAATAGTTGTTTTTTTTTTGTGAAAAGCCAAAGAGAATGGTTATATTCCAAAGGCAAAGAGGGTAAAGCTCGCTGTTCCTCCCTCCACCCAGATCCCTGGAGCTGTTCTTCGCCAGCAGCCAGAACAACAAACTCCTCTATGGGGAGCCCCCAAAGTCACCCCGCGCCAGCCGCAAGTTCTCATCCCCACCTCCCCTCTCCATCACCAAGTCCTCGTCCCCGAACCGCCGACGCAAGCTGTCCCTCAACATCCCCATCATCACGGGGGGCAAGGCCCTGGACCTGGCCGCTCTCGGCTGCTCCCCCAACGGCTACGCGGCCATGTACTCCACCATGTCCCCCTTCAGCAAGACCACGCTGGATATCAACAAGCTCTACGTGTCTAGCACCGCGGCCAACAGGATCTCCGACGAGGCCGACGGCAAGACAGACAGGGTGGAGGAATCCTCGCTCTGCAAGCAAGGTGAGCGCCGAGCTATGAGTGTCTGTTAGCATGCTGAATAACTAGCTGGGCATCTATTAACCCTCTGGATAACTAGCTGGCTATCTGTTAGCGTGTGGAATACTAGTTTAGAGTGTGTTAGCATGCTGGATAACTAGCTGGGTGTCAAGGCAGTAAGAGCACTGCGCTCTGCTACCTCGGGTCACCTCTGTGTCCTGAAATACAAGGACAGCATCTCTCAGCCCCACCTCTTCTCAGTACTGGCACCACACTGGTGGAATCAGCTTCCTGCTGAGATTCGTACAACAGACAGGGTGGCTTCAAGAGAAAGGTGAAAACTCATCTTTTTAAGTTGTATCTCTAGTCTACCTTCCTCTCTACCTCTATCTATCCTATCTATCCTATCTCTATTCTCTATAAAAAAACCTCTACACTAGTTTAGCACTTAACTCATCTTGTTGCATCTTACTGACCTCTTGTAATACTTCTCGATAACTACTCTTAGTATAGTGATGCACTTATTTGGAAGACACTGTGGGTAAGAGCATCTGATAAATGACATAATGTAATGTAATGTCATGTTACCATGCTGGATAATTAGCTGGCCATCTATTAGCAAACCATAGCAGTGCAGTGCATCAAACCACAAGACAGCGACTTACCATTACATCATTAACGAGTTTATCAGCGGGGGTGGGACTTCTCTTAATTGGATGTCCTTTTTTGTGTTTTGTGATAGATTTGGTTTTCAAAAAATTGATTCTAATAAGTACCCAATCTACATTCCAGCATAAAGTCTGGGACAGTATTCAAAGGTTGAAGTTTTATTTTGTGGTGCAATTCCAGCATGCTCTGGGTTTGTTTCTCCTGATAGGCTAATGCGTCAGCCTCAGAGGCTAATGGTAGCAGGCACCCTGGTATCCGGTCTGAGTGACAGCTGTCAGAGAATCATCAGCACAGCCAGAGACCAGAATCTGAAGAACTGACATTTACTTCAAAACTTGCACAGGGGTTATACCTTCCTAGTGGCATATGCAGGCAAAATGTTAGCTAATAAATAAAGTAATAACCTGTCATATCGTTGAGTAGTGTATTAAATATTGTGATCAGATGTACTTACTGTTTCTGTTTTGTTAGGCACTTTGGCTAACTGACATGTGACTGACTGAAATGTGAATATACACGTATGTGAAGGCATTACCATCTCTCTGTGCTCTCACTCAGACATCTCCGAGACAGAGGAGTGTGACGACCAGGTCCAGAGTGACGAAGCCGAGACAGAAACATCCCCCACCAAGTCCCCCACCACCCCAAAAAACCTCAAATGCAAAAACTCCTCAGGTAGGCCTTGTCTCAGAGGGCGAGGGTGTCACAGAGTTTTACTGGCATCAGTGTGGGGAAAAAAAACACCTCCCCTCATGCTGGCCTGACACCTGCTCATCTCTCAGCAGCCAAAAAGCTGAGTTATGAATGGTCAAACAGCACAGACATTCACTCATTTTCATCTCAGGGTGGGTGTCTGTCAGAAATAATGGCAATGATGGTGGATTTTAATCTGATCAATTATTTTGTTTCATTATCTGGGAAAAGCGGGTCTATAGTTAGGGTATGGATAGTAGGCTATGGTTAGTGTGTGAGGGTAGGGTGTGGTTGGTGTGTGGTCTCTGTGTGATGGTAGGGTGTGGTTAGTGTGTGGTCTCTCCGTATGAGAGTAGATTATGGTTGGTGTGTGGTCTCTCTGTGTGAGGGTAGGGTGTGGTTGGTGTGTGAGGGTAGGGTATGGTTGGTGTGTGGTCTCTCTGTGTGAGGGTAGGGTGTGGTTGGTGTGTGAGGGTAGGGTATGGTTGGTGTGTGTGAGGGTAGGGTGTGGTTAGTGTGTGGTATCTCTGTGAGGGTAGGGTGTGGTTGGTGTGTGGTCTCTCTGTGTGAGGGTAGGGTGTGGTTGGTGTGTGGTCTCTCTGAGTGAGGGTAGAGTGTGGTTGGTGTGTGCGGGTAGGGTGTGCTTAGTGTGTGGTCTCCCTGAGGGTAGAGTGTGGTTGGTGTGTGCGGGTAGGGTGTGCTTAGTGTGTGGTCTCCCTGAGGGTAGAGTGTGGTTGGTGTGTGCGGGTAGGGTGTGGTTGGTGTGTGAGGGTAGGGTGTGGTTAGTGTGTGGTATCTCTGTGAGGGTAGGGTGTGGTTAGTGTGTGGTCTCTCTGTTAGGGTAGGGTGTGGTCTCTCTGTGTGAGGGTAGGGTGTGGTTAGTGTGTGGTCTCTCTGTTAGGGTAGGGTGTGGTCTCTCTGTGTGAGGGTAGGGTGTGGTCTCTCTGTGTGAGGGTAGGGTGTAGTTAGTGTGTGGTCTCTCTGTGAGGGTAGGGTGTGCTTGGTGTGTGAGGGTAGGGTGTGGTTGGTGTGTGTGAGGGTAGGGTGTGGTTAGTGTGTGGTCTCTCTGTTAGGGTAGGGTGTGGTCTCTCTGTGTGAGGGTAGGGTGTGGTCTCTCTGTGTGAGGGTAGGGTGTAGTTAGTGTGTGGTCTCTCTGTGAGGGTAGGGTGTGCTTGGTGTGTGAGGGTAGGGTGTGGTTGGTGTGTGTGAGGGTAGGGTGTGGTTAGTGTGTGGTCTCTCTGTTAGGGTAGGGTGTGGTCTCTCTGTGTGAGGGTAGGGTGTGGTCTCTCTGTGTGAGGGTAGGGTGTAGTTAGTGTGTGGTCTCTCTGTGAGGGTAGGGTGTGCTTGGTGTGTGAGGGTAGGGTGTGGTTGGTGTGTGAGGGTAGGGTGTGGTTGGTGTGTGGTCTCTCTGAGTGAGGGTGGGGATGGTGAGTTGTGTCTCTGTTGCGGCGTGTCTCTTGGTGTGGAGATCGATTCAGGAGGATCTCCCCGCGCTCCGCAGAGACATGCGGTTTGCTGGCAGCACCGGCGGATCCGTGTGTGAGTAGGTGGCGGGAAAGCTTGTACCTTAGCAACCATCTGTGTGCCTCTCTGCCACCCCCGGTGGCAGGCGTGTGTGAGCACAGTCATTGCCGTGGGGCAGGCTGTCTCCGAGTTTGGCATGGCTAACCACCACATCCTGTGCTGCATCACCAGCTCCTCTCCTGGGCCTGACATGCAATGCTAACATGCTAAAATGCAAGCGTGGTGAAAATCAACATGGTGCTGAAGGGAACTTCAATTAGAGGGGAACTGTTCTAATTTGCAGAGGCAATTCTTTGTTGTTAAATACCTACTTTGAGGCACAACTTTGTAGCTTCAGGTAACGTCTGGCTGGTGACCTGAAAGACTGGAACAGGAGGCAGAAAAAACCAGCCATGTTTCTTGATTGGTCTCATTCTGCCCTCTGCTGGATGCTGTAGGATGTATATTTTAAAAATAAAAATAAAGTTGGAGAATATTCTCTATCAAAGTGAGTTTAATATCAAAATAGATAGTTGCTAATTTCCTCAAAATCCTTTCATTATACTGGGAGGTAAATGCTTTAGCAACAGTCCAGTAAAACACTGTAGATACAAACACATTTTTTGACACTGTAAGATAGTTCTGTTTCAGTTATGTTGTCACTGCAAAATTTTTTCTGACACATTAATTTCTGTCAAGCATTTGGGTGAAATAAATGTTGTCATAAAGAAAACTTCATGTATGCAACAAATTGTTTTTGTTTGTAAGCAGACCTTTCTGCATTTTGTTATCACATGGGTGGTTAAGGGATGAAACTTTATTCATTTCATATTAAGACGCAGAATGGGTTATATACTTGGGATACGTCGCTTGGAAACAACATGCCAAAATGTTTCCAATAGAAAACCCTATAAATTGTAAAACCATTCGGTATGCACATTGCTTCCATCTCCTCGTTCTTTTCATATCACTTCAGCTCATTTTGATAGTAATCACGCATGGGAGATGACGGTGGGAAGTTCTTTAATGCAGACGTTCTGGTATGACGTCATCTCCATGGTCAGCCTCACCTGAGCTGAGCGTTCTCACAGGTGCCCCCCCCCCCCCCCCCCCCCCCACCGTCTTGCTCCCCAGAGTTCTCCCTCTTCTCCTACAATAACGGCATGGTGGTGTCCTCCTGCCGGGAGCTGGACAATAACCGCAGCGCCCTGTCCGCCGCCTCCGCCTTTGCCATCGCCACGGCCGGCGCCAACGAGGGCACGCCCACAAAGGAGAAGTACCGCCGCATGTCCCTGGCTGGCACAGGTGAGTCTGCCAGGGAGCACGCTCAGAAGGAGAGGAGAGAGAGAGAAATGTGGGGGGGGGGAGGGCGAGAGAGAAGGAGAGGGAGGGAGAGAGAGAGGGAGAGAGGGAGAGAGAAAGGGAGGGAGGGAGAGAGAGAGAGAGAGAGGGAGAGAGAAAAAGAGAGGGAGAGAGAGAGGGAGGGGGGGAAGGGAGAGAGAGGGAGGGGGGAGGGAGAGAGAGAGGGAGGGAGAGGGGGGGGGGAAGCGGACCGGAGAGAGAGATAGAGGGAGAGAGAAAAAGAGAGGGAGAGAGAGAGAAAGAAAGAGAGGGGGAGGGAGAAAGAGGCAAAAGAGAGATCGAGAGAGGTAATGAGAGGAGGAAGAGAGAGGGAGGGAGGCGAGGGAAAGAGAGATAAGACACAGAGATAGGTAAAACTACATTGAAATACATCACTTTGTTTGCAGATTTATGTTAAAATTGCTTTGTCAATGCTGTACATCTGTGTGGTCATGCCAGTAAAGCTTGTCTTGGTTTAAATTTCAGTTTGAGAGAGAGAGAGAGAGAGAGAGAGAGAGAGAGAAAGGGAGGGGGGGAGAGTGAGGCAGAGGGGGAGAGAGAGAGAAAGAGAGAGCAGTTTAACAAATCCTTTGACAAACTGAGACAGAATCCCTGCCTTCATTGGCAGAAATCTTATAAGATATCCCCCAAGCTCTTCTTTCTGCAAAGCCCATGGTTTGAAGGCCCACTTTGAGCTTTTATTTTGTGGACTTTTGGCTTATCTTTATATTAATACAGTAACAATACTAATACACTCTCCTTGAGAAGCCAATTTTCCAAGGCTCTGTAGAAGGCCAGAATATGAATTAAATGCCACAGGGACAGTGATGTTAGTTATACATTATCAAAATGATATTAATAACAAAATTAAGTAATCACATACTGTATATAACAAGACTAATATGAGAATGGCTAAAAATCAAGGGATACAATGAAACAATTGTAATACATTTGGAAAACACTGAAGAAAGCATACAGATTTACAGAATTTACATGCGTAGCAGTTAGGATATACATAGTGCCCAGTACTGTACATGATCCTTATGACACATCCATTTAGGCAGCTGGAAATGTACTCAAATAGTTTCAGTTGAGTACTGTGCCCAAGGCCCACAGTAGCTTCTGACCCGAGGTTTGAAAACGATGTGGTTGTAAGTTCAGCTGATCAGTATACCACACTGTTGCCATGTATCCAATCATGAAAGATTTGGTTTTCACTGGCATTTCAGAGGCAGGCTTGTTGAATTTTACTGACAGTACAGGGTATGTGTGAATCCCAGAGCATGTGTCTGTGCTGTTCGCAGGGTTTCCCACGGACCAGAGGAACGGAGACAAAGAGTTCATCATCAGGAGGGCGGCAACCAATCGAGTTCTCAACGTCCTGCGCCACTGGGTGTCCAAGCACTCTCAGGTACAGCGCCCCCTCCTGGGCATCTGTGTGCATGTGCTCGTTTCCCTGTCTGTGGTTGCCCACATTGCAGTCCTGCTGTTGAGGGTCTGTCGTTCTGTCCGTTGACCCCAGGACTTTGAGAGCAGCACTGACCTGAAGGTGAAGGTCATCAGTTTCCTAGAGGAGGTGATCCACGATCCTGAACTCCTGACTCAGGAAAGGAAAGCAGCTGCCAACATTATCAGGTAGAGCGGACACCAAACTACACTTTCAGAGCTGTGTCCTAACTACTCCTTTAAAGCTATAGGCTACCTACACATTCAGAGCTGTGTCCTAACTATACCTTTAAAGCTATAGTCTAACTACAACTTCAGAACTGTGTCCCAAGTACACCTTTAAAACTATATTCTAACTATACCTTCAGAGCTGTCTTCTAACTATAACTTTAAAGCTATAGTCTAACTACACCTTCAGAGCTGTGTCCTAACTACACCTTTAAACCTATAGTATAACTACAACTAGCCCTTCAGAGTTGTAGCCTGTTGTAACCTGGAGGTACAGGGGTGACGCTGTGTGTTACTCTCTGAAGGTACAGGTGTGACGCTGTGTGTGACTCTCTGAAGGTACAGGTGTGACGCTGTGTGTTACTCTCTGAAGGTACAGGTGTGACGCTGTGTGTGACTCTCTGAAGGTACAGGTGTGACGCTGTGTGTTGGTGTGACTCCCTGAAGGTACAGGTGTGACGCTGTGTGTGACTCTCTGAAGGTACAGGTGTGACGCTGTGTGTTACTCTCTGAAGGTACAGGTGTGACACTGTGTGTGACTCTCTGAAGGTACAGGTGTGACGCTGTGTGTTGGTGTGACTCCCTGAAGGTACAGGTGTGACACATTGTGTATGTGTGACTCTCTGAAGGTACAGGTGTGACGCTTTGTGTATGTGTGACTCTCTGAAGGTACAGGTGTGACGCTTTGTGTATGTGTGACTCCCTGAAGGTACAGATGTGACACTGTGTGTTGGTGTGACTCTCTGAAGGTACAGGTGTGACGCTGTGTGTTGGTGTGACTCTCTGAAGGTACAGGTGTGACGCTCGGTGTTGGTGTGACTCTCTGAAGGGTCAGGTGTGACACTGTGTCTCCCTGACGGTACAGGTGTGACACTCTGTCTCCCTGACGGTACAGGTGTGACACTCTGTGTGACTCTCTGAAGGTACAGGTGTGACACTGTGTGTTGGTGTGACTCCCTGAAGGTACAGGTGTGACGCTGTGTGTGACTCTCTGAAGGTACAGGTGTGACACTGTGTGTTACTTGCTGAAGGTACAGGTGTGACACTGTGTGTGACTCTCTGAAGGTACAGGTGTGACACTGTGTGTTACTTGCTGAAGGTACAGGTGTGACACTGTGTGTGACTCTCTGAAGGTACACGTGTGACACTGTGTGTTGGTGTGACTACCTGAAGGTACAGGAGTGACACTGTGTGTTGGTGTGACTCTCTGAAGGTACAGGTGTGACACTGTGTTGGTGTGACTCTCTGAAGGTACAGATGTGACACTGTGTGTTGGTGTGACTCTCTGAAGGTACAGGTGTGACACTGTGTGTGACTCTCTGAAGGTACAGGTGTGACACTGTGTGTTGGTGTGACTCCCTGAAGGTACAGGTGTGACGCTGTGTGTATGTGTGACTCTCTGAAGGTACAGGTGTGACACTGTGTGTTGGTGTGACTACCTGAAGGTACAGGTGTGACACTGTGTGTTGGTGTGACTACCTGAAGGTACAGGAGTGACACTGTGTGTGACTCCCTGGAGGTACAGATGTGACACTGTGTGTGACTCTCTGAAGGTACAGGTGTGACGCTGTGTGTGACTCTCTGAAGTTACAGGTGTGACGCTGTGTGTGACTCTCTGAAGTTACAGGTGTGACGCTGTGTGTTGGTGTGAACTTGTGAAGGTACAGGTGTGACTCTGTGTGTTGATGTGACTCTCTGAAGGTACAGGTGTGACACTGTGTGTGACTCCCTGGAGGTACAGGTGTGACACTGTGTGTGACTCTCTGAAGTTACAGGTGTGACGCTGTGTGTTGGTGTGAACTTGTGAAGGTACAGGTGTGACTCTGTGTGTTATTGTGACTCCCTGAAGGTACAGGTGTGACGCTGTGTGTTGGTGTGAACTTGTGAAGGTACAGGTGTGACTCTGTGTGTTGGTGTGACTCCCTGAAGGTACAGGTGTGACGCTGTGTGTTGGTGTGAACTTGTGAAGGTACAGGTGTGACGCTGTGTGTTGGTGTGACTCCCTGAAGGTACAGGTGTGACTCTGTGTGTTGGTGTGACTCTCTGAAGGTACAGGTGTGACTCTGTGTGTTGGTGTGTCTCCCTGAAGGTACAGGTGTGACACTATGTGTTGGTGTGACTCTCTGAAGGTACAGGTGTGATGCTATGTGTTGGTGTGACTCCCTGAAAGTACAGGTGTGACGCTGTGTGTGACTCCCTGAAGGCACAGGTGTGACACTGTGTGTTGGTGTGACTCCCTGAAGGTACAAGTGTGACACTGTGTGTTGGTGTGACTCCCTGAAGGTACAGGTGTGACGCTGTGTGTGACTCCCTGAAGGTACAGGTGTGACGCTGTGTGTGACTCCCTGAAGTAACAGGTGTGACGCTGTGACTCTCTGAAGGTACAGGTGTGGCACTGTGTATTTGTGTGACTCCCTGAAGGTACAGGTGCGATGCTGTGTGTGACTCCCTGAAAGTACAGGTGTGATGCTGTGTGTGACTCCCTGAAGGTACAGGTGTGACACTGTGTGTTGGTGTGACTCCCTGAAAGTACAGGTGTGACACTGTGTGTGACTCCCTGAAGGTACAGGTGTGACACTGTGTGTTGGTGTGACTCTCTGAAGGTACAGGTGTGACACTGTGTGTTGGTGTGACTCCCTGAAGTTACAGGTGTGACACTGTGTGTATGTGTGACTCCCTGAAGGTACAGGTGTGTCACTGTGTGTATGTGTGACTCCCTGAAGGTACAGGTGTGACACTGTGTGTGACTCTCTGAAGGTACAGGTGTGACACTGTGTGTGACTCTCTGAAGGTACAGGTGTGACACTGTGTGTTGGTGTGACTCCCTGAAGGTACAGGAGTGACACTGTGTGTATGTGTGACTCTCTGAAGGTACAGGTGTGACGCTGTGTGTTGGTGTGTCTCCCTGAAGGTACAGGTGTGACGCTGTGTGTTGGTGTGACTCTCTGAAGGTACAGGTGTGGCACTGTGTGTTACTTGCTGAAGGTACAGGTGTGACACTGTGTGTGACTCCCTGAAGGTACAGGTGTGACGCTGTGTGTATGTGTGACTCTCTGAAGGTACAGGTGTGATGCTCGGTGTTGGTGTGACTCTCTGAAGGTACAGGTGTGACACTGTGTGTGACTCCCTGAAGGTACAGGTGTGACGCTGTGTGTATGTGTGACTCTCTGAAGGTACAGGTGTGATGCTCGGTGTTGGTGTGACTCCCTGAAGGTACAGGTGTGACACTGTGTGTTGGTGTGACTCTCTGAAGGTACAGGTGTGACGCTGTGTGTTGTTGTGACTCTCTGAAGGTACAGGTGTGACGCTGTGTGTGACTCCCTGAAGGTACAGGAGTGACACTGTGTGTTGGTGTGACTCCCTGAAGGTATAGGTGTGACGCTGTGTGTATGTGTGACTCCCTGAAGGTACAGGAGTGACACTGTGTGTTGGTGTGACTCTCTGAAGGTACAGGAGTGACACTGTCTGTTGGTGTGACTCCCTGAAGGTATAGGTGTGACGCTGTGTGTATGTGTGACTCCCTGAAGGTACAGGAGTGACACTGTGTGTTGGTGTGACTCTCTGAAGGTACAGGTGTGACGCTGTGTGTTGGTGTGACTCCCTGAAGGTACAGGTGTGACGCTCGGTGTTGGTGTGACTACCTGAAGGTACAGGTGTGACACTGTGTGTGACTCTCTGAAGGTACAGGTATGACGCTGTGTGTTGGTTTGACTCCCTGATGGTACAGGTGTGGCATTACCTGGTTTGTCTCCTCAGGACTCTGACTCAAGAAGACCCAGGTGACAGCCAGATGACCATGGAGGAAGTGACACAGCTGGTGAGTGAATCTGTACATTCAGCATACCAGAACATGCGCATACAATTGCCCAGGATCAATATCTTTGCTTCCCAGCACCTTATCACCTTACCACCTTTGACCAAATCAAACCAGTGTGATTAGAACACTAGACTGGAAAAGTTCTAGCTAACGTTAGCTTTGAGGAAAACGTTACAAAGTAAAGAAAATGTGGCAGTGAAAACTATGAGAAGCGTATTAATGCTAATGAAAACATAATGAACCATGTAACGTAACACGCGTGCTACATAGCATAAAATAAGTCACATGCGAAAGGGTTAAGGCATGCATTTATAAAATACACATGCGGATATTTCCAGTAAGGTATTGGGGTGTTTTGTTGGTATTGCAGTCTTTGGTGGCAAATGCAAAATTGGCATGAAAATCTCTCAGCGTATGATCAAGTTCAGCATCATGATAAGCTTTTAACCATATATTCCTCTGTAATGAAGGCCTTCACCTGCATTCAGGAGGAGCTTTTTCACCATGCACAGTTAAAAATGAAAGGGCTGTCCCTGCAAAATAGAAGATACCCCCCCATCTGTTCTTTCTGTTTCAGTAATGGAGGGGGTGGAGTCTGTGTAGCATTGGGGGTGTGTCAATCTGTGTGTGCTGACTGTGTATTGGACAGGCCGAGGGGGAGAAGGCAGAGCCATTTGAGTGCCACTCCGCCCTGGAGATCGCAGAGCAGCTGACCTTGCTGGACCACCTGGTGTTCAAAGTCATCCCTTACGAGTGAGTGTGAGACCAACGGACAGGTAGACCCATCCCTTAAGTATGACTGTGTGAGACAAGAGAACTAGGCAGATCACTTACGAGTGAGTGTTGGGAGAGAGTGCTTTCCTATTGGGAGGTCATGAGCCAGACAGGCAGGCGGACAGACAGGCAGACGTGTGCCTGCAAATTGAGAAAGGGTCAAACACAGGCCTTAAAAATGAGTGTGGGAGGGAGGGAGAGTGAGGTTAGGCAGACAGACAGACAGACAGACTGCCTGACTGACAGATGTATCCCTGATGTATGTCCTTCTCTGGCCTGTGAATGAGAGATGCCGAGCAGCACTGTTACACAGGTGAAAATAATGAGCCAATGAAAAATACCTTGTGACCACCTGTTTCCCCAGGGAATTCTTTGGCCAGGGCTGGATGAAGAACGACAAAAATGAGAAGACTCCCTACATTATGAGAACGACCAAGCATTTTAACGATGTACGTATCCCTGCTCCATGACCCAGACACACAATACACCTACATAACTGGGAATGTGGTAGATCACAGACTGATCCAGTGATCCAGCCACTTCACAACAGCAAAGCATTACAGACAGGAGACTGTTGTTACCTAAGTTTGGCAGATTGCTCACTTGTTGTGAGCTCTTTGATTCATGAAGAACTGGGTTTTTTTGGAAGTTTCATTTACTTCCAAAAGCTTACATATTACCCGTGAATATATATGAATAATTACTTAATCAGTTCAGGGTACATACCCTGGTCAAGGCCACAACAGCAGGGCTCCACTGAAGATGTGAGCCTGCAGTCTTCTGTTGGCACATCCAGTGTCCACTAGGCCTACTTTCACCTGATAGACAGCCGTGACACAATTCATATCTAGCTGCTAAAATAAAACAGAGAATGTATCAGAACCGGAAGAATCAGAATCATACAAGAATCATACAAGGAATCTGACACCAATTCCATGTGTCTCTCATAGTGCTTTCATACAACCTGACAACAACAAATACCAACCAACGGTAGTGATAAAACAAACAACAACAGTAGTGCAGGATACATACATGTTCAAGTGTACGTGAGTGCAGGCTGTGGATCTCTACAACTATTATTTATACACAACTCTTGCACTGTGTTATATACAGCTATTGAGCATGAGATAAAGTGTACCGGAGTGCAGGCTATGAATGCATTAAGCTGTTGCACTGTGAACACCCAGTCACAGGGATACGGTTGTCGATGTTCACTTCTAACTATTTAGCTAGTGAATCTTTTATGAATGAATGAATTAATGAGTGAATCTTGAATTAATCCAATGAACCCCCCCCCCCCCCCCCCCCCCCCAAAAGATCAGTAACCTGATCGCCACAGAGATGCTGCGCTGTGAGGATGTGAACACGCGGGTGGTGGTGATGGAGAAGTGGGTGGCGGTGGCGGACATCTGCCGCTGTCTCCATAACTACAACGCCGTGCTGGAGATCACCTCCTCCCTGAACCGCAGCTCCATCTTCCGCCTCAAGAAGACGTGGATGAAGGTCTCCAAGCAGGTGGGCGGAGCCTCGTCTCCCAGGCCTCAATGCCAGGCTGCATTCATAAATCGATTATAACAGTTAACTATATCGCACTATATCACTATATTACAGTTAACTATGTTTCACATTATTACATATTCATAAGTGCACAGTCAAATCATCTACTCTTATGTAATAATACCCAAGACACACTTGAATCAGAACCCTCTGTGAGAAAAGAGACATCATTTTAACTGAGTAGTTGAAAACTTGAATATCCTCTGTCAGTAAAGATGCCTTGCTATTTTGAATGAGTACTTCTACTAATAACAGCAGAAACACGACATTGAGTCCTGCCTGACAGTCCTTATTATTGCTGATGTAGTGGCTATATTGTCAAAGGCATGTTTGTAATCAAAGTCTGAATTCTGTCTCATAGACAAAAACGGTGATAGACAAGCTGCAGAAGTTGGTGTCGTCCGAGGGAAGGTTTAAGAACCTGAGGGAGGCTTTGAAGAAGTAAGCATTTCATTCGCTATAATCTGGCAGGCAAAAACAAGTTTGTTTGCACACTGAATTCTCTTTGGTTGTGCTTGATGAGAAGACACCCAAATTACTGAGTCTCTAAATAATGCCACTTTACATAACGCCACTCTCTAAATCCCACTGTGTACATCTCTTTTTCGTCAGCTGTGACCCGCCCTGTGTTCCTTACCTGGGGATGTACCTGACCGACCTGGCCTTCATCGAGGAGGGGACGCCCAACTACACTGAGGACAACCTGGTCAACTTTTCCAAGATGAGGATGGTAAGCCGGTCTCCACTGTCAGTAAATGTGAATGTGAGATTTATGGTTCACTATGTTTCAATCAGCTGTGCTTGTGCACACTCCTTCATGTGAAATTAGCAGTCATTTCCTGCTTGTTTGTAATTCTTCACTTTTCTGACTCATCCACAGATTTCTCACATCATCAGAGAGATCAGGCAGTTCCAGCAGACAGCTTATAAGATCGACTACCAGCCAAAGGTAGCCATTTTTCCTCAAATCTCATTAAAGACGTGATGTGTTATCACAGCTGCTTCTCACAGGGAATATTCATTGATATTATTTTGTAAGAAAATGTCCTCAGTGTGGCATAATTTACCATATCAAACATCTAAGACTAATGTTCTCAAATATGTTATATTATAAGAATGAATATTTGATTTATGTGGCTCCAAAATTCAACTGAATAAAAACCTCATGTCATCATACGATTTAAAGGTGTGAAAAAAGGACATACACAACTAATAATAACATTTAATAACACTCCTGAGAGAGTATGACAAAAATGAAAAACATATATATTCCTGCTGTTTTCTAGGCTGCTCAATACTTGCTGGACTATAGCTCAGTGTTGGATGAAGAAAGCATGTATGAAGCATCTCTCAGAATTGAACCCAAGATGCCTAGCTAAAGAGGATGGTCCTTTTCCCCAAAGCATCCAGACTATACAGATACTCCTTTATATGTACATAATCTATTATTTGTGTTAGACCATGTTAGGCATATCCTTCTATTATGTGTTTCTGACAGGACTAGTGTATCCTTGTTATTTGACGTTAACTAGAAGCCTATACAGCTTTTTTATGTATTGACACAGATTTTTGTGTGGGGGGGGGGGATACAGCTTATTTGTTATCTATTGTTGTTTTGTCTGCAGTCAATCAAATTTATTTTCTACTACAATAAAAAAACTTTAAAGTTGACCGGCAAGGCACCATCTGTGGCGGTTCCCGCCGGAATCTTGGCCTTGCAGCGAGTCATCGCAGGCTAAGGTGTGTTTGGATACTTCGCCATTAAATTTTGTTTCAAAATTATTTTCCAGATCAAGTTCTTTACATAGAGTGAAATCCTGCACTTCTAGTAAGACTCAGTGATAGCATAATCACTCTTATTTATGGGGAGAAACATCATATTTCTTTATTTTTTTATGAGTTAATGCAACTGATGTAGCAATGTAAAAAAAGGAATCAAATATATAAACAATAATACCTAATTCTACGAATACTTGTGCCAACAATCTCTTGAATGGACGTGCCCAAGTTGAAGATAATCCAGGAGTGGAGAAATATAACTGAACCCAGATCAGGTCAGGGATACTTCACTTCACTTGCAGATGGCATAGTGCTCAAAAAGGTTTGCTGCCCAAGTCTAGATGATGTGGATTAAAATCTCTTGTTTGCACAGGTAAGTGGTGGCTGTTCAGCTTCAATTGAAGGAGGGAGAGAATTTGCTTTTAAACTGATAACTGTCCTGAGTTGATTTTTTAATAGTTTTTCATGGTTTTCAGATTGTTTTATCCTTTTTGTCCCTTTTTTATGGAGCCTTAATTTTGAATTGCCAAATGTATATTAGGTCTGTTGCAGTGTGACAACCATTGCATTTGTTCAGTCACCCTTAAAGGCACAACAAATGCAGTTCTCTGACACACTTGCATGCAGCCAGTGGGTGCTATTTACTCTGCACAGTGCAAAGTGCTCTATAGCAGAGTTGGTGCTCGTTGAGGTACAGGTGCTCCTTTGCTGAAATCATCCAAGCAACTCACAGGCCCCTGACAAATCTCAGGGTGCCCGAGAGCTGTGAGATGAGGAAACCCTAGCCGACTGACCCACCCCTATCCACTTTGTTTTACCACATTGTGGGGCTTCCAGTCTCAGTCAGCAAGTGACAGAGCTGGGATTGAAGCTGGGCCATACGGCTCAGCTTGTGTTCAAGTGGGCTTCTCAGTCACTGAGCTACTCGGGAGCCCACGATTCCTTTATGAAGTATTGTATTCAATGTGGCAGCATTACCTTTGTGCTGTTTACACGAGGTCATATTTGATCTCAGCAAAAAAAACATATATATATTAATTATAAATTGAGAACATTTTCCAGTGTCTGTTCTAAGCAAGCAGGTTCAGGACACTGCACATCAGTTTAAAGTTCTCTACCTTCCTCATTTCCTGCTCATGCCTGCCACTGACAGGTTGGTTACGATTGTTTTTGTATTTGGAGTTGTGAAGCCTTATGTTAATTTAAGTGAAAATTTTGGGACCTTTCAGCATGTGTAAGGCTAAAGGCATTATCCTTGATCAACTTTTCATTTGACACCAGCAGTATGCATTCATTTTAACTGGATTGTGGATATGTGATTAGGATAAGCCTCTTTGGCTATTTCATTTATCTGCAATTTTCCAAATATCTGTCACCATTGGAAAAAGTGGGGTAGCAGTGTAGCATAGTGGTTAAGAAGCAGGACTTGTAACCAAAAGGTTCGCGGTTCAGTTGCCTGGTGGGGTACTCCTGCTGTATCCTTGGGCAAGGTACTTAACCCACAATTGCCTCCATAAATATCCAGCTGTATAAATGGATAACATTGTTACAAAAAAAAACTGTAACCGATGTAAGTTGCTCTGGATAAGAGCGCCTGCTAAATGCCAATAATGTAATGGAAAAAAAATGCTTTGGTGAAATGAAGGACAGCCTTGAAGATTTAGTGCAGCAAAGGAGAGATAAGTAGGCAGCAACATCAGCACAGCAATCATTTTCTTCTTAAATGGTGACATATCACAACGTTTAGACACAAAATACTAGTGCAGAAAAATAAAGAACAGGTACTCATGCCACACATTTACAATAAAACTCAGATGCACAATTGGATAATAAGTGTATAAAAACACACGTATTAAGTGATATGTAAATCTTGCACATACTGTAAGTGAATAAACTCTCTATGTGTGTCTCTTATTACCTGCACAAGCAATCTATATAAATTTTAAACAGAATGCAACTAACAGGTTTGCATTTGCAGAAATACTATGATGCAATATATTAAGGGTTAAAGAAGGACAAGACACAGATCAGACAGATGCATTGTGGGATTATTTTGATTGTTCTGCCATCTCTCCTTTGTTGGTTTTGTATTTGGAAGAACTTTAGAGGAGTGTTATAATACACAAAATGCTGATCAGTGTTGGACATTCCCATTTTGTGTTCCATAGTTTGAGTTTTGCACAGCTGATGTCATGATAATGAATGGTAATTATGAATCAGTTTAGTCATCAAACAGCTGTTTGGTCCTCTATGTGAGAAAGAGTTTTCTCCTCCTTATTGGCTGTCAAGTGTGCCAACCCTAAATGCCAGGGTGTCAAAGTCTGGGTGCGTGTTTGTTTTATTCCAGGCAATCACTCTGCCTAGTGGTCCTATTAGTTAACTTGGTGGAATACATTTATGCCAGTACATTTCCTAAAATACATCAAAGACAAACTAATAATATTCCTTGAGTATAGATCAAGATAAATCCTAAGATATGTTGCCGTACACAACAATATTAAAAGAGAAAAGGATAATCTAAGAAGTCATTGAAAGGGCTGAGGGACAAACAGCACACAAGCACTGCACTTCAGGAGTTCAGTTTGACACCTCTGCATTGATTCAAAACAAGAGAATTATTTTAATTAAAAAAAAGTTGATTACCGGGTGACAATTTCTTGTATTTGCAATAACGTGCTAAATATTTCTAGAGTGAATCTATACCTTCGAGAGATGTTCAGACAGTAATGCACTGGCTCTTGTAACTTTGTCTGCATTGTTGGAAACCTCATGTGCTTTGCTTTGTCTCAACTTTGATACGAAGGGAGAAAAGGCACAGGAAGTACAAAGGGGCTGAAGTTTATGAATTTAAGTATGAAAGGCCTTAATTTATTACTCCATCAGTGGGAGTTTGGCCTCTTCACAGGGGGGAAGGTGGCCTGTTTTTCCTCTTCTTGCTACAGTGACTGTGGCACATTGTGAAATGGATTGTTATTAAAAGAATATTACTGCAAAATGTGAATGAGTATTTCAGCGCTGCAAAGGTATTTTTGTAACGTGGCTTAAAAGTCTTAGAGAAAAAAGGGAATACTGCAACTTCTAGCAAATATGACATATTTAATACACTTTTGCCAGCTCACTTGTTAGAAGTGTTTGCTGTACATTTTGTAAATGCAGCCCTTACACATATACACATATATATACATATATATATATATATATATATATATATATATATATATATGTGTGTGTGTGTGTGTGTGTGTGTGTGTGTGTGTGTGTGTGTGTGTGTGTATAAATATTTCTTAATGTGGAACTGTGTAAAGGACACTGTCTTTACAGCATCATATCCGGATATGCTTACAAACCTAAAATGCTAAATAATTTGTGATATTTAGAACCATAATTTAGAAGTAGAAAACAACCTGAAAGTGTTTTGCATATACTGTAATCCTGTCTATAATCACTCTTTTAGCAGGAATATAGTAATGTAGTGCTTATTCTGTGAATATTTATAGGTATTTTTACTATGTACAGTATAGAAAAACACAGTCACCGCCCCCCCTTGGCAAGCATGCGCCACTATAACAACAAGAATCTTTACAGAACAAATATCTCTCTATATACAGTTATACATACATACTGCACACACTTAATACATGCACAGACACTATAAATAATTCATATGTTGACATACAAACATTTTGCTGTGAGCAATACCCAGTGGTATGAGAATTATCTTTCAATCCTTAAGTTTATTTCCACAGCTTGAGATATATTTCCAGTTTTGTATAAAAATGTAATGTTTCCTGATTACCTCTTGCTAATAAATCTATTCTATCTCAGGGGGAATGTTGTCTTTGAGTTTTTTTGTGTGACGGATTCCATCAGAATTACACATAGCCGTTATAGATATAGATAGCAGAGACTTTCTGCTTGGCACCAAATTTGACACATAACCAGACGGTAGTAGAAAAGGGTTTCTCCCAAAAAAAAGAATAATGCAGTGCAGTTTGAGCACTACTGATGTTTAAGGATATATAAAATATAAGAAAGTTAAATGACAAGAACTCTGCTTTCATTGCATCCACATATAATCTAGTGTACTATGGCACTCTAACAAGAGTAGTTTTATATAATCTGATTGAGGGTCCCTGTTTCCACTCCCGGTACACTGTTACATACAGTACATGAATAATTCAGTCAAAAACCTTTCAATTTTCTTTATTGAAATGACTACATCCATTTGGATTATTCAGTAAAAATACAGAGAAAAGATAAAGGTTCATTAGATGAGAGGTGATATTTTTAAACAATACAAAGATAGTATGAAACATAAAATGACCATTTTGTGTTCAGTGGTTACTGTTTGTGTTTTTATGTTTGTTTAACCAGTGAGGGTAACTGAGAACTACTTTCTCTTACACTAATGGCCTGGGGAAACATGGAGTATAGGGAATGCAAGGGCCAGCACAGCCAATCAGCTGTAGGGATGCTGATTAGATGGCCAGACCTGAGAGAGCTAGTTTGCCAACATAGCCATCCTTATGTGGGGCCATAGAGTCAAGAGTGAAGGACCAGGAGGACCAAGTAAAAGTCCAGGAAATCCCCCAGATTTTCCGACGTCCTTCTAAGAGAAGAACACTAGTCACTGATGTTCAGCTTGTACAGCTTCAATGCCATTCCAGTGGAACAACAGGAAAAGTATTATGCAGTATGATGCGTAAAGCAATGAATGTATCACCTATCATAGGTGTGAGACTGTACCCCATCCCTACACCAACCCAAAAGTAAGCTCTTCTTGGTGGGTCCCACAGAAATAACCACAATGGCACCAAGGTCTGACTCATTGCACACACTGACTTTTGTACCTTCTAACCTCAACTGAGGACACAAAAAATTCTCACCATTGGTCTGTCCTGCTTGGATTGCCTAGATATCAACATATTTAGCTTATAGCTACATCTGTTCATTTTAACCACATGAAAGAGCCAATTCATCTGAATGTTCTAACGCCAAAGAAAGAAGTTACTACCAGCTAATTTTGAAACAGACAATAATACTGTAGCTAGAGTCAGTATCAAGGTATCCTCCTTGGTGATATTAGCGTTAGCATTAGATTTATATAAATATGTGAAACCAACAGTATTATATTCACATTTTGAATATATGTATTATATTCACATTTTAGTAACTTGTAAACACTGAATTATCTTTGTGGGTCATAAGAATTAGTCATTTAGAGCAACACTTCGGGAAAACAAATTGCTTAGATAACTGACCTAGCACCCGGTAGAGCCGTGCAGATACTTTGCGTCACGTGACGTGTGCGCATTCGTCGCCTTGTTCTCAGCGCAGACCGGGCGAACAGTATGGCGGTCACGGCTGCAATGCTGTTTCTGTTGGCTGCTCTGTACTCTGCTCATTGCTCTCCTGTATTTTCGTCTGAAGGTAACTTGGTTGTGTTCAGATCTGTGCTGTTGTTGGCTGGTCGCCTTCAGTTTACATTTACGAACATTTATATAACCGCGCCTTGAGGAAATTTGCAAGATGTCTACACTTTGTTTTGGTTATTGTATGATTCTTGCACATCATGACCATGCAGTTCGCAATGACTAACTGTCTTGAGCTAGCTACATGTCCCTTCCAACCATTTTACCATGCGTGTCTTTTAGAAGGATGTTTGAGGTAGCTAGGTATATAGGAAACTTTTGCTGAAACGTACGCGTGTATGTCTTGGCGTTGTCCGTCTTGAGATCTTGAAGTTACACTCAAAGATCATGCCAGTGTGCTGTTTGCCATTCGGACTACTGTGGTGGGTTCAGCCACACCAGAAGAAACTAGTCTGAACGTAAAAGCTCTTACCATGCATTGTTTGTTTTGTTTCAGAGGAATATGAATTCAAGTCATGGATGTCTCAGGTAAAGAACCTTAGGCTTTATTTTAGGTGTCCATAGTTATGGTTAAGTTAAGTGCTTTTTAAACATCGCAGGAATTTGCACATTCTCCTTGTTATGCTGAACAACTTGCTTTGCTGTTGGTTCAGTTAAAAACAAGTTCGGCTTGACATGCATATATGTAATGCATAAAATATCTAAACATACGTGTCATGTTTTAATTGGATGAGTTGACGTTATTTTCTCTGCAAAGTTTTTATTCTGCACTTTCTGAAACGCTAATAAGGTTTGCGACTGATTGCTAAATCCTTTTGTAGTTTGCATGGGTTAATTTGGGTTGGGTTTAAATGAGTCCTGTTGAAAAATGCGAGTGTATATTATATATCAAGTCTTAAGTCTTAACTTCTACAAATTCACGAATAACCTTTGAATCTTTGAATATGGATAGATATTACACATTTAATCAATTTAAATTACATATTATAAGTACGGCCTGGATTGCTTTATATTGGCAGTTTTCAGGCATTTTTCAGTGTGTGTCTGATATCCGAAATGAGCAGTATATGATGGCTGGTGCAGTAACTCCAAGCATTTGCTATGGATGCTTATGTATGTCTTCGGTTTCATTTGAACATAAAACAAATTTACTGTACACTGCTAGGTCTAATAAAAAGATTTTATTACTTTATTAATTCATTCAATAATTATTTTATTTATTCTTTATAACAGTATAACAGGGTCTACGACCTTGAGGAGTACTACCACAGACTGCAGATATTCACGGAGAATAAGAAGAGGATCGACTGTCACAATGCAGGGAAACACACATTTACAAGTACAGTACATTAGGATAGTAACTTAGCTGTATGTTATTTTAAGGGAGTGTCATTCACACTGTTAATAGAATGGCTGTAGATGTGTGATATGTCTCTCTTCCTGCCCTCCAGTGGGTCTGAACCAGTTCTCTGACATGACCTTTGCTGAATTCAAGAAGTCTTTCCTTATGACCGAGCCTCAGGTACTGCAGCGATGATTTGATGTGGTTTTTGCTCCATTTGTTCATGTGCCTTTTCAGTCCCTATTACTTAGTTGTGATTTGACTGTTTAGTATTAAGGTTACAGCAGTCTGAGTTCTGACCTCTGTATAATGCTTCCTCTAAAATGAAACGTGCATTGAGCATTCACATTCAAGACTATATGTCATTATATATTACATTATCAGCATTTAGCAGACACCCTTATCTAGAGCAACTTACAAAGGTAATTTTTACATGTTATCCACTTATACAGCTTGACATTCACTGAGGCAGTTGTAAGTTGCCCAAGGGTACAGTGAGGAATCGAACCAGCAACCTTTCAGTTACAAGCCCTGATCCTTACCACTGTGCTACACTGTCGCCCCATATATAGGAACTTATTACTAAGGTGATTTTTCCCTGACAGCCTAAAACTAGAGTCACCATAGAGACTTTGCTTGTAGGCAATAAAATGTTGAGAACGCAAGTTTGTGTACAGTATGTGATTAATTCTGTATGCAGAAGTAGTTTGGCATTATCTGTATGATCAATAAAAGTCAAGTAAGGTGACTGGCTGTCTCTGTTAGAACTGTTCTGCTACAAAGGGGAGTCATGTGAGTGCCAGCGGGCTGTACCCTGATTCTGTGGACTGGAGACAGAAGGGAGACTATGTCACGCCGGTAAAGTACCAGGTACGCAAGTCCAACAGCATCAGCAGGGGTACGCAGGTGACGTCTCGTGCAGCTTTAGCAGATGCGACAGTTTTGTCCACCTGCACAGTAACTGTGTGAGTTACTGCAGATCGAAAACGCAAAGAAGATGGGAGTCAGAGCATGTGTGGTTTGGATTCGAGTTCGATTTAGAGTTTGGGTTACAGTTAGGGTATTCTCTGATAAAATACCATAATGCTTAGGGTATTCTATGATAATTTACCATAATGCTTAGGGTATTCTATGATAATATACCATAATGCTTAGGATATTCTATGATAATTTACCATAATGCTTAGGGTATTCTTTGATAATTTACCATAATGCTTAGGGTATTCTATGATAATATACCATAATGCTTAGGGTATTCTATGATAATTTACCATAATGCTTAGGGTATTCTATGATAATATACCATAATGCTTAGGGTATTCTATGATAATTTACCATAATGCTTAGGGTATTCTTTGATAATTTACCATAATGCTTAGGGTATTCTATGATAATTGGCCATAATGCTTAGGGTATTCTATGATAATATACCATAATGCTTAGGGTATTCTATGATAATATACCATAATGCTTAGGGTATTCTATGATAATTGGCCATAATGCTTAGGGTATTCTATGATAATTTACCATAATGCTTAGGGTATTCTATGATAATATACCATAATGCTTAGGGTATTCTATGATAATTTACCATAATGCTTAGGGTATTCTATGACAATTTACCATAATGCTTAGGGTATTCTATGATAATTTACCATAATGCTTAGGGTATTCTATGATAATTTACCATAATGCTTAGGGTATTCTTTGATAATTTACCATAATGCTTAGGGTATTCTATGATAATATACCATAATGCTTAGGGTATTCTATGATAATATACCATAATGCTTAGGGTATTCTTTGATAATTTACCATAATGTTCCAGTGAATGAGTCTCTTAGCACTTTAAACCAATGTGGTAAAAATGTAAATGTATTTGTAATTCTTTGAGTGTGTTGCTTGAATATTCATTTACCACTATTGATTTTTGTGTTCATTACGATGCACACCGCATGTTGTCTAATTCATAAGTCTCTCTGGGTAGGATTGTCTGTGAAATGATGCAAGTGAACATGCATGGCACTGTATGAGGTGTGGATGATGATCTGTTGGTGTCAGGGTCACTGTGGAAGCTGCTGGACCTTCTCCACCACAGGCTGTTTGGAGTCCGTCACTGCCATAGCTACAGGGAAACTCATCCTCCTGGTGAGTCAATTTTCTACGGCTGGTTATTATATCAAATCGCTTATGTATTTCTCATTTGCAAATTACTAGTATCTTTTAGCAAACTGCTCTACAGTAATATTGCTATGCTCAGTGTACGTGCAGTGTGAAATTCTTATAATTCTTAGTTCTCATGATTCACCTCTCATTTTCTGTCAACATGCTTACTACACAGTGCTAATTTTACCAAGCATGGTGTTAACAGATTACTTTTCAAAAATAACTAATATACAGAAAGAAATACAAATTCAATTTCTGGTCTTTCTGGGCATGTTCTGGGCATCTGGTTATGTAAATACTTATATTTGTGGTAGTTTTTTTTGTTGAACTTGTATTGTATACAGAAATCTCCCTCGGTCTTTGCACTAACAGTAGTGACAAAATGGTTGAGCTGGTAAAGCAGTCAGTGCAGGTCAGAGCTGCTTCTGCCCAGCTCACTGCATCCATCCTGCATATCTCTCTATTTTTAAGTCAGAGCAGCAGCTGGTGGACTGTGCCGAGGCCTTCAATAACCACGGCTGCCAAGGGTGAGTGATGCACGCGGTCATGTGACTGTACGTGGTCTAACTGAAGTTAGTCAACCCGCTTTCCCTTTTTTTTTTTTTTTGTTGGCAGAGGACTTCCCAGTCAGGCCTTTGAGTACATAAAGTACAGCAACGGACTTGCAACAGAGGATGGGTACCCGTACACTGGCCGAGTAAGAACACTGTGTTCATAATAATAAGAACAATAGCAATAATGCTATTATATGTGTCTGTCCGGGTATATCCAGGCAATTTGTACAAATACTAAATAAGGAAGAGCAGCTACTACCAATATCATGATATGATAATATTGATTGGGATTATGCCGATGATGATAATTTTGATTGTGATGGTAGAGATGATTATGATGTTTATGATTATGATGGTCAGGTTGGTAATGATAATGTCAGGGGGGATTATGAAGGTGGTGATGCTGGTGATTCAATTGGTCTTTCTTTCGTACCTGCTTACAGGATGGAACCTGCAAATTCCAGCCAGACCTGGCTGCTGCATTCGTGAAGGATGTCGTCAACATAACAATGGTGAGTGGGTGTAAACCCGTCCTCGATGCTGAGCAGCACAGAGGGACAGAGTGTTTTCCAGTGGGCAGTGTATGCCAAGCGCTGACGTAGGGCACTCTCTCCTTCCACATGGACAGTATGATGAAATGGGCATGGTGGATGCAGTGGCCAGACTCAACCCTGTCAGCTTTGCATACCAGGTGACATCTGACTTCATGCACTACAAGGACGGAGTGTACAGCAGGTATGAATAAGCGGTGGGTGGGTAGGGGAGGGGCAGGGTGGTCCTTACTGTGACATCACAAAAAATGTGACGGACAGCTTTGTTGCCCCTAGAGACAGGCCCAGGGACAAAGAAGCCAACACGGCAGAACTGTATTCTGTGTTCCATTCCTGCATTGTTGCGCTGAATGTTCCGTAAAACGGAAGCCTGTAGTTTCAGCTATTTAAACAGGGACCAGAACTCCCTGTGTAGGGGTTCTCAAGTAGCTCAATGGTTAAGGCCCTCCCCTGAGTACAAGCTGAGCTCTACAGCCTGGTTTCAGTCTCAATTGTCATCAGGCAAAGATGACCGAGAACACACAGTGGTGGAACAAATTGGCTTTGTTCCACCAGGGATAGGGGAGAGTAGCTCAGCCAAAGTGCTCATCTCACCACCATAAGCCATCCTGCAACTCACCGGGTGCCTGCAGGCTGTTTAGACGACATCAGAGGACCACTCCGACAAAATGCAATGGGATGCTTGCAAGTGATTCATGGAGGATGGCATTTATCTAGTCCCAGCTCTGCTGCGCAACCGGGGAGGTTGCAGTGCTGAGACAACCTTAATGTACAACTGCCACTTCCAAAACAGGGCTGCATAAAGGGGGAAAAGCATAAAAAATGAACTCCCTGATAGCCACCATTCACCATTTTCCCTGTTCGATTTACTGGCCTGTTACTCACTTTGAGTTAAAGAGTTTACATACATACAGTACCAAGCAAAACAAGCAGTCAGGGTAGCCGCAGTCCTTCAAGTTCCTTAAATGTATTGTAGTCCCAGAAAGTTGTCTAATTTCCTACTGTGCTGAAAGAAAATGTTAAAAAAGCACAAATCAAGAACAATGTTCATTGTCGTTCGTACTGTCTCACTAACTTAATTTCATTTGCCATTTATTAGTTATGTCACTGGGCTGATATTGCAGACAGATTGGCTAGTTTAATGTCTTGTACTTAAGTCCACCGTGACTAACAAAAGAGACTAAAGAGACCAAGAGTCTATGCAGACTCACAATACTTCAGAAGTAAAGCTTAAAACATTAATGCAGTCCATTATAGCCCAGTGTCATGGGAATATTGCAATAAAAATATGGCTTGAGAATCTTGCATTCTTAAGACGTCATTAAAAAGAGAGCGAATTATAAATCTGATCTGACTGGGAACCCTGGTTCATGTACATTAGCGCACACGGCTTTAGCTATTTGACTGCATCTGATTGCAATGCATTAGCACTTTTCTCATTGGCTGGCTTTGCCTTCGATGAGGCAGTGTGCTCTTCTCATTGGCTGGCTTTGCCTTCGATGAGGCAGTGTGCTCTTCTCATTGGCTGGCTTTGCCTTCGATGAGGCAGTGTGCTCTTCTCATTGGCTGGCTTTGCCTTCGATGAGGCGGTGTGCTCTTCTCATTGGCTGGCTTTGCTTTCCCTTCAGCACCAAGTGCCACAACACTACAGACAAAGTGAACCATGCAGTCCTTGCCGTGGGGTACGGGGAAGAGAACGGCACCCCCTACTGGATAGTGAAGAACTCATGGGGAGCAAAATGGGGAAAAGAAGGGTGAGCTGTTATGTGTCACATCCTGGTTAACTGCATGCAGCTGTGCCATTTCGGCATGTGTGCATTCTGCCTATCCGTTTCTCTTCTTTCAGCAGAAAACAGCAAAATGAGAAAACAGCTCATATTTGTATATAACTGAATTTTTGTCGCTGACGGTAAAAAATATGGAAACAAGGCAAAATCAGTAAAAAAAAAAAAAAAACTATTTTATTTTAATCTTCAAAAAGCTTCAGAAAAAGCTGATAAGCATGGCTTTGCATTTTACAAAGACAAAAATCAGAAATATGATTTTAGCAATTTTTCCCATTCTCCTGTTTGCTGTTTAGAAAAGAGAAGCAGATGCGCAGGAAGTAGACAGACCCACTTCCTGTTTAATTTTAGTTTTCCTGTGAGGCACCTTCACCAGTTTTTCCACTATTGCAGAACATTTTGACAGAATTTTGCAGCCTGTGACAGTGAAAGAATATCATCAGCATTGGCCCTTTCTTCTTTACCTCAGGTACTTCCTCATCGAGCGAGGGAAGAACATGTGTGGACTGGCGGCCTGTTCTTCCTATCCTCTCCCGCCGATGTGAGCTGAGAGACCCCAGCCGGGACAGTGAATTTTAAAAGGGAACTCTGGGCAGAGTCTATAATTTGATGTGATTTGTGATTTAAATTTGTGACTTGTGAAGTCATTCCGTGTGGTAATGCAGTACCGAGCACGAGCTTCCTTGTTGTGACTGAGTCACGTGTGCTGTCTCTGCATTGGGGGAAGCCAGTCACCCGTGCTCTCTGGTACAGGACCGGTGGTCCTTCTTTCTCTTGTCAAAGGCCTCTGATCATACGTACGTTCAGAGATCCATCACTTTTGTTACACTCTCAGGGAGTTTAAGGGTGGTATCGGTCCAATGACGTCATTGAGGCTTGGAGTCAGAAATGTCACAGAAGTTTATGGTGGTTTCTGGTCTGCAAGGGGGTAACTGTGTATATGTATGTCATAAATCATATCAAATTACAGATTTTGACTTTACTAGGAAAAAGGGAGATTGATCAATAGGAGTGTTTCTTCGTTGGTTGCAACGTTGCAAAATTTCCATTCGCCTGGAATCAAGGTGTTAACAGCAGGGATGTTTCGTGTGTAATACAGGAAAGGGTCTTTCAGATCTGTGCAACATGTTGCTCTGATTTTAACCAACAGACTGCTGCATCTTAACTTGAGTGCAGTATAATTTTATTGCATTAAATCGGATTGGAATATTGTTTGTTTTTGAAAATAAAAGCTTGATTCATTTAGATGAAGTCTTCCCTCCTGACAATCTGAGCACCAACTCAAAGCAGCCGTGACATTACATTTTCCTGTGAGACGGCCTTACTCAGGGTAGCTAGCGTTGCATGCATTTTTTTTTACTTAGTGCCCATTTATATGGTCATTTTTTTAACTCAGCATTATTATTTTGAGTTTACCTCAGTATGAATAGTTGCCCAGTGTAATTGTGTGCATGATGTTTTTGCGTTTGTGCATCTGTGTGATCTCTCTGTTGGAGCCAGTGCAAGTGGTCTGTGTGTTTATTTTTATACCTGTTAACACCATGGGATGTAAATTCTTTGGTGTAACTTGCAATGAATGGGTAAATGGCCTCCAGGTGGCATCATAGTGAAGCATACGGATACCTCAGTTTCAGATCCCTTCTATTTGCAAGTCAGAGTGAAAGGTAGAACCACAACCACATCAAAAACATACAACCAAGCCTCCTTTCAAACATTTTTTTCAATGTTTATTTCAAGTTTTAATATTTTCATGGCACCAGATACAAGGGACTATCAGAAGGAAACAATATCTTATACTGTTTCACAGGGTAGGATTCCTACAGTACAAAGATGGTTTCAGGACGTGTTAGACAGAGCAGGAACAGCATTTGGCACACACATTTGTATATAGATATTTATTTATATATTAAATAAATTAAGGGCAATCTCCAATCCCAGGTTTAAAAAGATGCAGTCCCATGAGTCAGACTAACAGGAATACAGAGACACGCCTACGGTCACTCACTTGCATGGACACACACATGTCCGTATGCATGATGATGGCGGTGTGGGAGAGCGTGTGTGTGCGTGTGAGAGAGAGAGAGAGGAAAGAGCTATAAAAGTTAGAAGCACAGTATTTTAAAGAAGAGCCCAAAATAGAAACTACTTCATTTCAACTCCTTCAGAACAGATGGAAAGAACTAACGCTGGCAACCCGCCTGTTAATTCAGAATTATCTGTGTAATTAATGCTTTTTAAAGGTAAAAAAAAAAAAAAAAGTTTTCATCACCTTGCTACAGCTGAAGTCATTTAACAGGGCGCCACCTTGTGGATAAAGACGAGCAACAGCCACAGGCTGGCTGTGGGATTTTGTGTGGTATACGACAGTGCCTGCTTTTCACCCATATTCTCCTTTTGTTTGCTGCTCAGGCCTGCTGGGATAACGAGCACTACCCTGTGACTGGAACCTGGAGACTGAGGGAGAGACTGTTATACACACACACACACACACACACACACACATTCGCACAAACACGCGCACGCACACACACACAGATGCACACACACATGTGCATGGAGGGCCTGTAGGTTTTTGCTGTGGGTAGGCAGCTCTGCCCAATCAGCTTTATGGGGAAGGGATGTGTATTTTCATTAACAGGATATTTGACACTTTCTGTGTCTCCTGTGATCATTTTTTTTTGTCTGAAGATACTGTGTGAGTTCTGTGTAAATAATGACTCTATATATAGCGTTGCATTCACTCACACGTTTAAAGCAAGGGTAATTAATAATACAGGATCAGTGAAATACCTTATTTTAAGCAGGATTCTTAAGGCTCTTCTTCAAAAATATAAACATGGATTTGTCTTAATTTTTTGTTAATTAACAAACATTTCAATACAGATCCAACAATCCGGTTAGTAACAGTGTCAAATAATATACTGTATACCATAAACTGGAGTAACTTAACATCTGGACTCCCTGTGGGTTCTACACAGGACCCAGACTGTTTCCCCTTCCCTCTCCAGATATCTGAGGTTTTCCTTGAACCCCAGTTCCTGTAGCTATCATTCTTTGATGTTCTTGGCCTTTTTCACCCAAAGGTAACAGCATGCAGGGCCAGACATTTTTGAATACATGCTGAACTGTGGGCTCTCACTGAATCACCCGTTAAGCAGTTTTAGCGGTCTCGGTCATATCTGTTTCAGGTTGATGCGGTAAAATGGCGTTATTAAAAATTGCATGGAATTGATCCGACTGAGAGACAGCCTTGTTTTCACTGTATGCAAACTAGCTACTCATCTCTGTGGAATCGTTTCAAAAATACCACACCAGTAGATACACAGACTGACATACAGTCACCGGTGGGCAGTGACGTCCGAATAAAACCTCTCAACCACCGCTGCTGTTTTACCCAGGATCAGCCTGAAACAGCAGCGTCTATGAGTCCGTCTGCTGTTTCAGGGGAGACGACAAAAACGAGAGTGGACAACGCCCCCCCTGGAGCCTGCGGCGTGTCTGCAGTCACCTTACACTCTGTGTTTACACAGAAAGCACACAGCTAGGCGAGGAACAACAGTGTTTAGGGTTTGCATTTTAAAGGGTAGTCTAATCACCTACAAGCTGAGCTCTTTTTTTTTAAGCTTGCCTTTGACCCTGTGCCAAGGTAACTACAGCATAGAGCTGCCCCGGTCCCTAACCAGGACAAGGCCCTTCGACACCAACAGCTTCCACCTGCCGCCCTGCAGAAAACGGCATGACTTGCATGCAATTTCTGCAAAATGCCAGTCCTCAGGAACAGTAATGTCAAAGTGCTAATAAATAAATATAAATAATAACAACAAACAAACAATAAAACAGCAAATGTAATTAAAAATTAACAAGAACAATTGACCAGCTCCATTGAACTCAGTCCTTTTGTTACAAAGAGATAAGAGAATACATGACTGACAGAATAAGAACACTGTATAAAGTTCTTAGTACTCTTGACACTTCATAATCGACACACCAACACAGTAACGAGCCAATCCTTTATGGCTACCCAACATTTTTGTTACAATTTTTATTGCTTATTGCTCTTTGAATATGCTGCCTTGTTGCTATATCTGTGGAAAAACCACTGGAGCTACATGGTGCTGTTAAAATTTGTAGAAATGTTCACCACTGTCACTATAATGCTGTCATGGTTTCTTTTTGTTCATTTGTTCATTTTATTTTTTTTCCTCTAATTTAGATCCAATCATTTTCCTCACCATCCGATTAGAAGCAGCTTGTCTTAAGTTGTTTTCTGTAGAGATCACAGTTATATCGTAATTTTATAAAAATAAATAAATATGAATAAAAAAAACACCCTCAATTTGCAACATCGCCATCTTGAAATATATATTCATAGGATTTAGTTTTCATTAAGAGAGCATAATGACATTCAGACTGCCAATAATCAATCTTGTTCATGTGAATTCTCAGCATATACTAAAAAAAAAACAAAGGCATGCAGAACCATCTGCAGGAACATTAGCATGCACAATGGTCTGAAAGATCCCATTCCCTCCATATAGTGTGTGCGTCCTACTCTTAAAGTCAGCCTGTTTTTCTCTGAATCATCCCAAACAGTGATTTACACAGACACAGCGCAGATTAAGCTACTAAGTCACAGTAAAGTCTGACTAGTGACATCACAACTCACAGCGCAGTCAGACCGGTGATGTCACAATGCACAACTCGCAGCGCAGTCAGACTGGTGACATCACAATGCCGATGTCCCCGACCCACTACTGTCCACAAAGCAACAGCAAACACCTCTAAATGATATGGATATTGGGAAGTAGGGCACTGTCCAATCAGAAAACAAGGACACAGGACCAGAAGGGCAGCTGGACAAATTTGGGTTGGGATTAACCATGGGGCTTTAACCACATTAAGCTGAGTTTAAGCATAATCAAGGCTTGTTGGGAAGATGTTCTGATTGATGAGCACCTTTAGTCAGGACAGACTGGCTCCCACAATCAGACAGACTCACTGGGAGCGTGGGGTTTTCACAGCAGAAGATCACATGCTGTTTTTGCAAGTGTTACATGGTCATTTAGGCTCCCATATTAAAATCCCCTTTATTCTGCGCTCTGCATCTGATGTCTGTAAGGGTATTTATTCCTTAAAACAGGCTATACCATCTGGTGAGAAGAATTACCTGTGGCAGGTCTGCATGAGTGACGGGACAGTGAGAGCTGATGGAACCCCTTGATATGAGGACCTAATCAACACTGTCAATCACAGACTGTGAAGAACCAATCAAATTATTTTCCTCTCCGTTGCAAAATCGTATGACTGGTTCAAGTCAGCAAGTCACTCATTACATACAATTCCTTCTCCACAGTTTTGGGATTCATGAAGCCTCACTCTCAAATCACAAAACATGTGGACCCTACCACCCTCCTACAAGTCCCCTGCTCTCTCACCCACGACAGGGCGATCTCTCGTTACACTCCTTGTGCCATGATAACTCCATTCAACATCATCTTCCACCTTTTCAAAAATAAATTTTCACACTCTGAGGGCAATTCTTCCGCTGTACATGCATACCTGCGAAAATCACATACCTCGTATCTCAGGGTGAGCAAAAAAATAAATAAAAAAAAACCCTAAAACAGGGTTTTATGCAGTCTGCTAGCGGTAACAGCAAAATTATTGCTGCAAACAGCTAGACAGACACGACTGTGTGGGACACCTCTCTCACCCCTATGCTGAAAGCCACTCTGCAGCTTCAACCCGCACGCTAGTGGCCAAACACAGGAAAACAGGACAGTGCATGTTACACTGTAGTTACTGCAGCATTCTTTCACTGCCTGGGCGTCATTAAAGTTCTGTAACCAGTTGTCCCCCCCCCCCCCCCCCCCCCCCCCCCCCCCCCCCGATTACAGCGGAATCTTTGGTAGACCTGTCAATCTCAGAATGCGAAAATGAGAGGAAGGCCAGCTGCTGACACAGCCTCAGTGACAGAGGGGGATTATGGGAAACGGGATTATGGGAAACCCTGTTTCAGAGTCTTTCCCTTCTCGCTAGGCCTCACCGTATCCACAGAGCTAAAAAAAAAAATTATAATTTAATTCTCTGATAACAAAATAACATTTCAATTCTGTTAAAATATACATGAAAAAACTCAATATATTAGGAAATAAACTACTTTGTACAAAAGTATAGCATTACTACTGTCATACTAATGATTAGTAATAGGATTATCTCCACAATTACAAACTTAAAAGCTTTGCTGATATGGAATCAAAACCCCATATTATTATTTGTATGTACAATGAGTACATACGAGTACATAAGTCAATTTCTTCCTTCATCTTGTGTTGTACTTAAAATAAAAATAAATCAGGACATGTTACTTGCATACAATAAAACAAACAAAAATGTTCACATTAAAAAATGGCTTGTGATATCTATTGTTTAAAAATGTGCCTTTATCATATTGCACATCTAACTAGACAGGACCTATGGGTGCTAGCAAATGTTTTCAGGAGGTTGTCTATGAGCATCTCTACCAGTTACTAACATTGCTAGGTCACATAACAGAACACCATTGGATCTAGTTAGATTTTTCATGAAACTCTTTTTTAAAATTTAAAACAATTCTACAGCACACCTTACTACCACATAAGCACATAACGGAATTTCAGTTAAATTATAGGTGAAACATTTCAAGCCGACACAGCGAAACCCACTCCTCTCCCTGGGCTGTGGAACACCTGCATTACAGAAGGCAACTCTTGCCAAAATGGCCGACTTTCAGCTTCCTGGCAACACCTTGCACTGTTCACACGCCGCACACGCGTGAGTCTTTACCGAATGTCAGCTCAGTGAGTGCAGTAATACTAAGGGCAGCCCGAAAAAAGGGACACAGCGCAGATTAAGCTACTAAGTCACAGTAAAGTCTGACTAGTGACATCACAACTCACAGTGCAGTCAGACTGGTGATGTCACAATGCCCAACTCACAGCGCAGTCAGACTGGTGACATCACAATGCCGATGCAATGACGTAACACTGATGCACTGCCACTCTGTCTGTTCTGTCATAAGCATGGCCACTAACTGCCCACCTGTCGGTAAACAGCTTCCCCTCTTGTCTACTCCACCTCAAAGCCTTCGCATCTGTCTGATCTGATTACATCACATTCTTAATTCTACTTAAAATACAATGTATGTAAAAATGAGTTGGTAGAAAATAAAGGCATCTTTTTTTTTCCTCTCTGGTAGTAAGCCATCCCCTGGATGAACCCCCCTCAAGAGGAGCTGTGTACTCCTTTTCTTCTCCTTGATGTCTGTTTTATGTTGTTTTTTTTCTGTGTGGTTTACTTTTTGTAGAAAAAAAAACTTGAAATGATACAAAATTCCAGACAACAACAACAAAAAATAGGGGAAAAAGTCTTCGGGTTGTATTAAAAAATAATAATAAAAAAGGGGGGAAAACTGAAAAGACAGGAAGAGGGGAAACTAGAGGGAGGGGTGTCCTGGAGCAGTCCATGGCATGAGGCAGCGGGGTGGGGGGGGTGGGGGGGTCATGAGAGAAGCTGGGTTCATGTTGGGATGGGGCTGCCCTCCATCGCTCGCTTGCGTTATCGTCTTCTCGTATCCCCAACACGGGGTGGGGGAAGAGGGAGGGAGGGGCGGGCGTGGCCCACGCGTGCGGCCCCCTCCCTCAGTTTCACTTGTTAACGAGCGGACCGCCCAGCCAGCAGAACTTGCAGGCAAACCATCGCCTGAGGGGACAAAAGTATTCGTAATGGAACTGCTCAAACTCGGGGGTCTGACGGATGTCACGTAAAAAAGCAACGTCAAGCTCAGACTCGGTAAGAATGATGAGGAGGAGGAGCAAGACAAAGAGGAGTCCAATGGTCACAAGGAGCAGGCGGAGGACACTTAAAACAAACTTATTCACCTGTTCCGCTCCGCCGGACGCCGAGGCCCCGCCCTCCCTGCCGTCCGCCCCCACCTCCGCCCCGTCTCCGGCCGAGGGAGTCCCCGCCTCCGACTCCTTCTCCTCCTCGATGCTGCAGGGGGCGCCGTTGCTCTGGCGAGAGACGGCCAGCTCCAGGCTGCGCTCGGCCACCGGGGTGGGCAGCACGCTGTCAGCGGGGCTGTAGGCCTCGTCTGCGATGACCGACGACCCCTCAGCGCCGTCCGGCATCATGCTGCGGGAACGCGGCAGGAAGGAGTCGCCATGGGAGACGGAGCGCACCGGCGTGGAGTGGGCACTATCCCGCAGGGACTCCAGACCTGCCCCGGGGGGAGGAGACGGGAGAGAGAGAGATAAAGGCAGAGCTTTTATTCAGTTAAAAGGATTTCAAGACAGAGCAGGATGGTCACATGACCGGGGCTTTATGTGGACGGAGCTTGCGGGTGTGGAGGAGTAGGCCCTAAAGCCTGAATACCTTAAAATAAGAATTTTTTTTTCACGTCAGGATCAATATTTGGTTAAAAACAGAGGCAAAAGAGTTTGGAATCATCCTCGATAACATGCTCTGCTGAGGTAAACGAACACAAGTTCATAGGCAAAAGCACAACACTGTTTCCTGTATATTTCCTACAGTGGCTCTGTATTCATGTTGAAAGGACTATCCATACTCCACTGAGCTCTTTGAGAATCTATAGGCCTCGGTCTTTATTCGTGACTGAAATCTGGGCACTTAGAATCAACCCCAGCCAGGAGAGAGTGTTAGCATGAGTAACTTGTGGGGAGAGGGCCTTGGTGGTATGTACAGAAATCCCGTCACTTCCAGTATTTAAAAGGGACTGGATGCTGTTACTTTAACGGCTCAACTAAGTCAATCATTCAATCACTCAATTACTTTACCAATATGAAGCAGGCATTAAAATGTTCTGAGTTACTAACTCAGATTGCCAGCTGCCACAAAAGTGCAAAACTGTAGGTAGGAAAAAGTTAAAGAGCATAAATTAACTCTCTCTCACTTCTGTGTTTGTGTGCAGAACCTTTTCACAGCACTTGATTCCTCCCTTTCAGCCTAACTAAAGTGGTATCATCTATAGAGGCCTTGTCTACAGATGTGCACTATGCTTTTCCCACCTGTATTTTCAGCCTCCATCCACACATTGCTGCTCAAGTCATTTTTACATCCCACAAACATCAGTCTTTCATAAGAACATAAGAGGCCATGCGGTCCAATTAAGCTCGCCACTACAATTAGAGAGTATCCAATACTGCATCAAGTCTGGACTTGAACACGGCGAGGGTCTCTGCCTCAACTACCTGACCTGGCAACCTATTCCATGTATTGATAACTCTTTGTGTAAAATAGTACCTCCTTATATCAGTGCGGAACTTACTCTTAACTAGTTTCCATTTATGTCCTCTTGTTCTACAGACTGAACCCTAAAAAATCTATTATAGTTAACCTTATTGAGTCCTTTTATAAATTTAAAAAGCTCTATTAGATCACCCCTAAGTCTCCTCTCGCTAAGACTCCTTTCATTTGCTTTTAATGTCAAAAACCTGATTGATCAAGATTTGAAAGCAACACATTTTTTTGATTGATGAGATGACCCTAATAATAAATGTTATCACAGATTGTAGACCCTCACTATTTTCATTTGGCCCTGATTAAACCTACTGGTAAAATGTCATTAGTGAGTCCCTTCAATGTGGACAGACAGACAGACAGACAGACAGGCAGGCATATTGAGCCCAACACAATACCCCAGTTATGAGTTATAACATTAGGAAGAATATGTTCCAACAACAGAGGAGAAAAAAGAAATATCATTTGGGCTGTAGGATCATCCACACAACTGGGTTAGTAAAGGACTGCTGACATATTGTCAATACAAAGCAATTTACACTTTCTGAAATGCATTCATGGATCTGTTGCTCCTTCTCAAAAACAGAAATACAGACATTGATTTTTTTAAGTTTGGATTTAAATCCTTACCTCTGTGGGATACATTCACCACCCCACAACTCCCCTCCAATCCCCCCCCCCCCCCCCCCGCCCAAAGGGGAATAACATCTAAATTCATTCAAGAGGATATACACACATCAGCTATGTCCTACATTGCAGCAGTCTTGTTATTTTGTTAAAGAGGACAGAAACTGAGAAGAACAGATGAGTCTGCATGGAGACATGCCATTCTCCTCAGTGGGGCAAGGCAGCAGATATATTACACCTGGGATCAGATTCATATTCCACCTCCTGATGATGTGACACTTCTTTTCAATGCCCGTGCTTATGCTGTACTTCTGATTCATAACGGAAATGAATCCCCAGAGAGATCAAGCCAGCGGAGCAGAGCACATTCAGCTTGGCAAAGTCACGTGACTCTGGGCAGGGAGGGAGTGGTACTCTGCAATAATCCCCAAAACACACTCTCAAAATGAATTTTTAACACCATATTGCAGAGTGACACACAGCTGGCGATGCTCATGAAACATCACCTGAATAATAAGAAGAAATCCAGATGAAGAAACTTTGATGAGAAGATGAGAAAGACTCTAATCACTGGCCGCAAAACCCAGCCTTAGAAGTGATGTTACGATCACACTCAGTTAAGATGTCTACAGTACGTGTCATAACAACTCACATGTAACAAACAAACCCTCCTGAATCTTACTTCAATGCTGACAGCCAACAGACAACAGAAACAGCAGGCCAAAATAATGAGATGGCAAAGTTTTTAAAAAAATTCAGAAATATGTCAACTGTAAGTCCTTTTCGGCAATATGGCAGATAAAATTTTTATGAAACGTCCGTTATCAATGCATTATGTATTTGCTTATTTGCTTTGCTAGATTATCCTGTCCAAAGCAAATCACATCTCACATATAATCCATTAATCCAGCTAGACATTTCTGTAAATAATTCAGATTAATTACTTTACTCCTTACGCTGCTGTTCTGCCTTAGGGTAGAAGAGCAGTGCCCTTTGCAGGGCTTGAACCTAAAACCTTCTGGTTTTATGCCCATTTAGCTCAGCACCATTCCATGCTGTGGGCACATCCCTTTCCATTCCTAAGGGTCCCTGGGAGGCACAGAGGGAGGAAGAGAGCCACCGGCTGAGAGGCCAGGCTGGGCATGCCTTAGCAGGAACCAAGCCGGAAGTTACTGCTTAGTCTGGCCCTGTCAAGGTGTAAAGCACGGTGTGGGCATGTCCAGGGTCTGCCACAAGGGGGCGTTGATCAGGCAGAGGAGGAATCCTACTCCCTCACTACAGACAAGCCTGCAGAAAATGTGAAACTCAGACACCGTCGCCTAGAGAATGGAGTTTTGCTCATGTAAGGGCAGACACACAGAGCGCCCTACAGGAAACCTGCTCCTGTTCTTCACAGGCATGGAGCTGCACCAGGCCCTGGCCTGCATTACACCAGAGCAGGGGCACAGCTGACTGATAACCGATTCTGCTGCCCCCTTGTGGTCACATCACAGGACAGGGAGCAGCCTGGATGGCACAGTCACCTGTGTGGGCAAGGATCCTCACTTCTGACATGCCAAGATTACTGCCAAACCCCAGAACAGGAGTCACATGGAGATAACTGGATCCTTGTATCCCCCTGACCACTACTGCAGATCTGGGGGTCTGCAGGGACACACTAAAACCCAGCCCAGTTAACCACAAAAACAGTGGCCATGTTTGAAGGACACAACCATAGGTAGGCTACCTTACCTAAGACAGGCAGCAAATGCCACTTCTGTCATGTCAATCCACCTTTAACCTCAGACCAATGTGTGTGGGGAACATTGGACAGGGTTTTTGTGTGTGTAAGGGAGTTGCATTTTTCTGTGTGTCTGTTATATTTCTGTGTGTGCATGCTCGTGTGTGTATGTATTTTGTGCGAGTGTGTGCTTGTCTATGTCTTTGTATACTTTTGTGCTTGTGCATGTATGTGTCTGTGTTCCTGGTTGAGCTAGACACGGAGGTGACCAGGGGGTCAGAGGTCAGAGAGAGGAATGCGGCCGCAGTCTTACCCTCCATGATAG
>NC_050590.1:3678528-3683528 GCF_013368585.1 Megalops cyprinoides
CAGAAAGTAAAAGTCCTACCACGTATTTGTTCCACCCATGTACTAAACAAGGTGATTTCACTTTCACAATTAGCTCCTCTACCTGGCTGAAGAGTTGTGTAAATGAAATTCAGCTGGTGTAGTGCATGGGTGGAACAAATACGTGGCAGGACTCTTACTTTCTGAAGCCGGGGTTTTCCACCTCTGCCAAGCAAGGCAGACCAGAGAAGGGTGGGCTTTGAGGCGTTACTTACCACTTGAGAAAGTGAACTCTCTTGTTCCCCTGCAGCACAACAAACCCAAATGGCGTGAAGGCCAGGAAGGCCGGGTTCCCGGATACATCCTACCAGAGAGAAGACACCTGAGAAAAATGTACCACAGCACCTGGACACAGGTAGTCGTGACTTGCGCAAGTATGGTCCCTTGTAGCCTCACACAACCAGTAGAGCATCAGGCTTGACAAGGTTTACGATGATAACCGTGCTCTGACCTGATATAATATGTGAACAAATCTAACAAATCAAAAGCAGTGGGTGTTTCACCTGCTCCACCAGAGCGCCGTTGGCTACTCTCAAGGAAAAAAGACACAGGGGAGTAAGAAGCAATGCTCCACACAGCCATCAGGTGAGTCTGAGCATAATTCAGCCCAGTTAGGTGTAGATTTGTCAGAAGATTGTAAGCCTGGCTGAGCACTGCAAGCCTGACACGCAGCCAGTAATCAAAGAAAATCAACATTAGCCCTGTGGCCATCTGTACTACATCAGCAATGGTACATACCGACACAAAAACACAAACAAAAAAGTGACACAATGGATTATGTCTTAGAATTACAAAACTGAGCAAGTCTTACTCTTTTTTAGTTAGTTATATAATGTTATTAGAACTTTTTAACTTTAACATTTTGTGTCAATTGTGGAAAAATATGTGTGCTGAACATGCTTCTTAAAAGCAAAGGCCAAAGCATATCATTTTCATATCATAATGGTGTGAAAATAATTTGGGGGTGGGGAATTCTTTGAGTTATTTTACTGTTTAGAAGGGAGGTCTGAATGTGTCTAAATGATTTTCGGCTAACCTTGCATGGGTGTGGGTCCACCCCATACGTTTCCAACATCTGCGCTTTCTGCAGAAAGTTCAGCTCTGACGTTTCAGGAGTCTGTCCTCTGGCAGGAAAATGTTAGAATAACAAACTGTCGGTGAATGTGAATAAAAAACCAAAAGACACCAAATTGTTTGAACATCACGTCCACGTGAAATCCAGTTCTGACCTCAGCAGCACAGCATTTTATCAGCTACCCGTTACCAAACACAAAAACAGGGATAAATATTTGATTCACTATTATGACGGACAGATGACCACAATGTGTCATCTGTCATGTCATGTGGAGAGATTATGAACCTGGCCATTTAGCTTGCAGTGAGTGCAGTGCGAGCCTCTGTCTGTTCCAAGAAAATACTAAACACTCAAAGAGTCAGATGAGTCTATACTGCACTGACAAGGCGTTACTTCAGTGTAAGACATACTTGCGACGATTATGAGATTTCCGAATGGAAGGTAGGATCACATTTCCCCATAAGGGGGCAGCAGAGGGATAGCATCATAGTTTCATGCTGTACGCACTATTTAGCTCAGAGCAGCCCTGCCCACCTTTCTGTTCCCAGCTGTGTCATGTGGTCTGGGCTGGTCACAGGCAGCTTTTTAAAGAGCTGGTGATCTCCCCACCCTGCCGGACACTCCTCTCGTTCATGTGCACCTGCTCAGAGCGGGCACTGCGCATATCCACTGGTCTATTTATCGTCTGGATGCACTGATCACACATACAAATTATATTGTTTATAAAGAGTAGATAAAGAGTATATCTGTGCGTCACAACCAGGCTGTTTATAGACACCATCAACCGCGCACTGACCCGGGCCATCCCCTCTCAGTGCTGTAGTGGCTGTCAGCATCGCGAATGAATACCTTTCGCTCATGGTTTTTCAGCTGCCTGCTCCACGGACTGGATGAAAATCCAGTGCTGACATTAAAATTTGAAGTTCAGGGTATCTTAGGGTAAAATATAATCTATGTTCAGATTTTTAGTAAACAACGTTTTTCCATAAAAGGAACGTGATATTTACCTTTAGATTTTTCAAGCTTTTTAATCAACAGAGCAGGATATCTCTAACCTGTACTAGAAGACAGATGTGTAAAAATATGATAAACTGCCCACTTCAATTAGTTTGCAATTAGGCTCTTGCAAACGAAGTCTAAACAATGCCGATCTTCCCTTAATTAGCCTGCTTATTTTTCCGCCGTACGTGGAGAATCACCAAGGGCGATCGTAAAAGATGATTCATTCAGTAATATTGCGATCCCATTCACGCCTGATCCAGGAGAGGCGCTGAAGCGACGGTATGTAGACAGTCTTCCGTTTACCGCGTCTGTCTCGGCATCCACTGCGCACCTGGCTATTACCGAGAAAACGCTCTAAAGACGTCATCATTACAGCGCGGGAACGCGGGCGCTAGCGTAATTATCACAACGATCAACGGAGACAGGGGGCAGAGAGAGAGAGAAAGAGGGAGAGAGCGAGAAGGGGCGAGAGATAGGAACAGCCAGAGATAGACGGAGCGAGAGGGAGAGAAAGAGAGGAAGGAGAGGGCAAAAAGGGAGAGAGAGAAAGAGGAAGTGAGAAGAGTGAGGACAGAAAGAGAGGAGTGAGGGGGAGAGAGAGGGAGAAAAAGAGAGAGATGTGATGAAAGAGAGATGTGATCAAGGAGAGAAAGGAGAGAGGGAGCCCAATAGACAAACAGAGTGGAGGGTCAGAGAGAGAGAGAGAGAGATAAAGCGAGAGTCAGAGAGTAAGAGAGTAAGAGAGGGAGAGAGCAATAGAGGCATTCACTCTGACCAGCTGCTCTCTAATGAGTGCAGTGCTGACCTGACTGTCGTACCTGATGCTGAGACAACCATGCTAATGACGCTGAAGTAGGGAGAACGTGGAAAACAAAGACATGCACTAACGACAATCCTGCACTCACACTCGTGCTCCCTGCAGCATGTGTTACTGCAGGTGCTGCTCCACTCACGTTTCTGCTCCTAACAGCTGTAACGGCAGCTTACTAAGGTGCACGATCAGCACGACAAAGCGCTCATAGATTTTATAGGTTTTATCCCATGCCCCTGCGCTTCTATGGTCATACATTTTTTTTCGCACTGGGGAAGGGATAGTGTACAGTGTGTGTGTGTGTGTGTGTTTGTGTGTGTGTGTGTGTGAATGTGTGTGTGTGTGGCATGTGTTCATGTGTGTATGTGTGTGTCTGTGTGTGTCAATACATACATCTTTGCGTGCATGTGTGTGTGCCTGTGTTTGTATATGTGTATGTCTGTATACACGTTCCTGTGTGTGTGTGTATGTCTGTATGGATGTGTATGTGTGTATGCGTATGCGTGGATATGTGCATATATGAACACTCGCATGTGTGTTTGTATGGGTGAGTGTGTATGGGTATGTCTGTATGTCTGTGTGTATGTGTGTGTGCGCGCATGTGTGCGTGTGTGTATGTGTGTGTGTGTGTGTGTATGCATACTCGTGCGTGTGTCGATGTGCGTCCCTGGCGAAGGCGGAGTGTGACCTCACATCAGCTCCGTCTTGTGGATCTCGGCAATCCTGCGCTCCAGCTTCTCCGAGTGCTTGGGAAAAAACTGGAACTTGGAGCTGTACCCCTCTGGGTGCTTCCCTGGATCATAGTCCCCGATCTCAGCTGCAGGGGTGACACAAACAGACAGGAGCAAACTCAGAAACAGCACCCCCTACAGTCTGCAGACACCACTGCATGCAGCGAGGCTTGTAATGTAAAAACATACCTCCCATACACTGCTCACGTGAGATATTAATATTAAAAAATTAAAATGCATTGAGCAGAAAAATAATCCAAATATAACTACATCATCTGTCTTCATACTTAGTAAAAGGCTCCTTGTTTAAGGGTCAACGTACAATGGGACAGACCGAATAAAACAGGCATCATATCTCCAACATGGTGCTGGAATCACTGTGATCACAAATGAACAGAGAGCCAATGGACATGCATGTACTGGGACCCACAAAGGACATGTTAACATCATTATGCCTCTCTTTCATGTCCCAGTGGAGTCCTCTGGTACCATAGGTTAAATTGGCCGAGAGCAGTTTATTTGTGATTTCATGCTGCATTGGGACTTCACGAGGCGTTCCTGGTAATCATTTCCTCCAGTGAGGTTGCAAAGTGCCAAATCTTAATTTAAAGGGGAATGAGGGAGCGATGCTATTGGCCGGCTCGGACAGAAGCGATGGGAGAGAGAGGCCTACTGAAACTCATAATGGGTGATGTCACCGTGTCCAATCAATCACTGAGTCATGAGCCAATCAAAAGACTGCTCTCTGTGACAAAACGCTATGATTGGTTCAATTCAGTGAGCCATTGGAAGCATCTAATAATCCCACCCATTTCCTGTCAATGGAGGCTTAAAAATATCTTAACGCGTTATGAGATAAATGTATTCCAATTCATTAGTCTTGCCTAATAGAGCGTAACCTCCAGTGGCTATAGATACATGCAGACACACAGACACGCACACACACGCGCACACACACACACACACACACACACACCAAGGTGTGGTGACTTGTGTAAAGGAGATGTACTGTACAATATAAATCATACGTAGTGAGCTATAAGGTTGGAAGGTAGGCTCAGCCTGTCGGAGCCCATTACCTTGGAGGATGTGGGCAGCCAGCATGGCGGCGTCTGAAGTCTTGCACAAGAGGCGGCCGTGGTACAGGTCTCTTTTGATCTGCAGGAACACTAGATATCTGGAGCAACGACATGGGAGGGAGAGAACGACCAATCAGAGCACACGTCACACTTAGAGAGCTCAATCCTGGTGAGGGAGACTGAGAGCCACGCCCATAAACATTGCCCACAAACACATTTGATTCTAAGGCAGTATAATGGTTTTAAAAAGAAGGTTGCATGCTTTGTTCCTATATAGGCAAGGC
>NC_050590.1:3688528-3706028 GCF_013368585.1 Megalops cyprinoides
TGTATTTGTGTGTTGGTATGTCTGAGGTGTGTGTGTGTGTGTGTGGAGAAGAGTACATATGCTGAGAGGGCCCAGTCAACATGAGCAATTGATTGGGTCCTGTTCAGTGTAGTCAGCTGTGGGGGGGGGGGGGGGGGGGTTTCTAGTTCCTTCCAGTCCAGGCCCACTCCATCAGGGCTATTGCTGCATGACAACGCTACAACACTACACATGACAAATGCTATTTACTCAATGCACTGTGCAAGGCTAGCCTATCACAGCACAGCCACCAAGAGGGAGCTCTTTAAATGAAGAAAAATGGCTGCCAGTTCAGAGAAAACCAGTGAATGGCACATACTCTTATTTTAGATATCCTGTTTTCCACACAGCAGAGGAAACACAAAAGCAGAAATGCTATCCTGAACTCTCATTTCCAGGGGGATGGTGTGCATTGCATTGCATTTTAGAAAGGGACTGTCTAAAACAGCAGTTGGTGTTGGTGGATCAGCAGTAAGCAGTTTTCAAGTAACAGACCTTTGCCCCAATGCAGTGATGGGTACACTGTGCTGCAGGAGACACAGATTTTCAGCTAGCACTTAAAACCAAGGTCCTGACTCACAGCAGTCCTCCCAAGGTACTTACAGCAAAGAGCAGCGGGTTCCCCAGGCCAAATTCCCAGAATTCATAGTGTCATTCCGATTTAATTTTCTTAAATAAATTCTTCCCTCTCCACCTAATCTGACGTGTGGTGTGAGTTTTGGCATGATATGGCTGTCCATGCATTACCCAGGTGGGGAATACACATTGGAGGTGGTGGTAGAAGCAAGGCCCTCCCATGTAAAGCAGTTTGATACACCCGAAAGGCACTATATAAATATTATTGGTTCGAGAGCCACATGTCCTACCTGGTGATTTCCTCTTTCAGAGCAGCAGGGTCTGGTGGATAGAACTTGACCCTCAAACACATGGTGAACGGGGGTTGAGCTGTGGGACACGTAAAGAAGATGCTTACAGTTTGAAACCCACGTTTGACTTCTTACATTTAACCACACTGACAGAATGCAGATGGCTCAAAAAAAAGCAAAATTTCATCCATGAATTATGGTCACAGAAGACTCTGCATGTTTGTGTTTTTGTGTTTAAATATTTTTTTGGGGCGTTATGCTACCCCGAACAACACAGAAATTCAGAAATACAGAGTTACAGAATCAAAGTCCTAATATTGCACACTGGCTAAAATGACAGAGAGTCAATGTTAATGAGGGGTTCTCAATGATCCCATATGTTCAAGGCAAAAGAAAGTGCACGATGACTCACTTTTTAAGAGCTGGCTCCTACAGGGAGTAGATCTAACTGCACTCTTAAATGCCAGACTGTGCATTAGTCACCACAGACACCTGCACGATGGGTTAAGACTAACCACGCCTGGCCTCAACCTATCACGACAATCAAGAGGAGGTGATTGGGGAGATGCTGCCGCTTACCAAACGCATTTAAATGACAAACCTTGATTTGGAAAATATCACAGAAAGGAAAAGCATCCTCTCCCCCTGCCAGTAAAACCCCTAATGTTCCTTCATTTGTCATGAGTCGGGCCCCATTAGCCACTGTGATCATCACCACTAGTACTGTTTAATGATGATCACCCTACGGAGCAACAGGAATAGGGAACAAATAGGGCATACTTACATTTCATTTGCTTGGCAATTGACTTTGTGAACTCCAACCAGTGCTGTAACCACAAACAAAAAACAGGGCTTGTCATAAGTGCGTATCACGTTAAATATTAACGGTAATTATTAAATCAGATCCAAACGTAATCAAAGCATCTGGAAAGAGTAACAAGAGATTTGTCATGTATAATTCAAAGGCAGAGCGCAACAGTTGAGCCAGATAGGCTGAAAAAAATGTATATGACAAGGCACTTTCTCATTGTGGAAACGTTAAAAAAAAAAAAAAAAAAAGCCTGCACTCATTTTGCCTGGGTAATGATGCTGCAGACATTCCCTAGATCTCAGATGAATCAATTATTAATTTTTTTTTTTTTTTTTGCTTTCTGAGGAAAACAGCAGCTCCTTTGGTGTACATGTGGCCCATGTGCCCGTGCTTCAGCAGAAAGAAAAAAAATGCTAGCTCATACTACATAATATCTTACTTTGGCTGGTCTTTTTTCACCTCACACTAATTCACCAGCCTGCCAGAACTCATGAACAGAACCGATACTGCAGACCTACAATACTCAAGTTCCTTTTTGCCAGCAGCTCTGCGCTCTCAGTAAAGACTAATTGAGTTTCACTACATTGTACTGAATAATGCATTTAAGACGATGATACTTTTTCAGGACCTAGACATTATGCGATCATTTACTGAAATAATGAGAAACATTTGAGGAGAATCATAAGGCCAGCATGAAATAATTGGTCACTCAGAGTTAAGGGTCAAGTGCACTGTGGTTGGACTGAGTCTTAGCCTGAGTATGCCCACCTATCAGGATTATGACTGGTCATTATGTCTGGAGGGCATTAGGGCTTGGATATTAACATTAAATCTCTATATTTGTGCACGGCTTGCTCCTCCCAGGATGCTAGGATGCAGGCAGATGGCAGGAGGCCTTTCAGGAGATCCTTTTAGGGGGTTATTTTCTGTCTCACCAGCAGCCTTCAGGAGGAAGCAAAGCAGGAGCAACAGGTCAGAGGCATTACAACACTGATACCTGCTAAAGCACTCTGCAGCCAGAAACATGTTTTTATTCCAGGTATTGCTTTCAGCTGTCAGTTCCCACGGTAGCTCCGCTGTTTTCGGGAGGGGGTGGGGGGTGGGGGGGTTTACCTGTTGCTGGTGACTCACTAAACAGCATTAAACACTTTGAAGAGACTGGTTGGGTGACCTGTGCAAGCTGCTGCATACTAACAGTTGCAGTTAAGAAAAAAGAAAAGGAAAGGAAAAAAAAAACAATTGAATCTTCATTACATCATCTCTGTCGCATACCTCAGCTATAAGCATGCAACAGTGTAAGGCACTGCTCCTTGGTCCTTCCTCTAATGTGCCAGACAGGTGTGAGTATGCATAAAATATTTATCCAACATTCATTCATCACCCAGGGTGATGGTAACCTGCAGGAGCCAGTAGAGCTGGTACAGACTCACATTAAGTCAGGTTTGTCATTAAAAGGAACAGAGGTCTGTGTTCACTGATTAATGAGGAAGGACGCATCAGCTTGCCGTCCACCCACTACAACAAGCAGGCTATTCTGGAGCATCAAACCCCTCTGTGTGATGGAGGCAGCCTCACAGTCTCCTTTGTATGGAGCTGACTGTGTTCGGATCAGTGCAGGATGGACTGATGAATCATCTCCCTGGGTATCGCTCATTCATCCGCCTCATTTTGAGTAGGTTCTGGTCCATCGGTTCAGTTCCGCTGTCTCCCTTACTGCTGCTACAATATCCACTGGGAGGAAGTGCAGGGATCCAAAGAATCAGAGGGACTCAAAGTCAGGGACTTAGATGCATTCCTATCACAGCAGAACTCTTCATGCACCAGGTGACGCCGGCAGCCCGGTGCCGTCTCAGGTGAGGCCCTGCCGCCGTACCCCTGAGAGATGACAGACGCTGTGCCCCATATCAAGCGCTGGGGTGAAATGAGCTCCCCGCCCTGCACGAGGGTGCCTGCTAAACTCACGAGCACCGCAATCTCAGCAAGCAACGTCCTCTGCCTGTCGCAGCAGACAGTGAGCAATGTGTTTCCGTGCTCCTCTCTGCGTGGTAAGCTATAAGGAGAGAGAGAGGCAGAGGGAGAGAGGGCTTTGGGCAGGTGTTGTATTCCCCGCGATTCCCACCTGCTCACATCATGCACACAGATATTGCAGAAACTCACCCTCTGCTTGTCAGGGTCCACATATCTGATTCCAAAGTAGTCCTTCTCCAGCAGGTTTAGGTGGTGGCAGATCAAGTCGAACAGAAACTGTCCCTTTGCATCGCGCTGCAGAGAAAACAGAGAAAAATGCAAGGGTTCAAATACCTGAGGTGTGCACAAGCATGAGAGAGAGAGAGAGGGAGAGAGAGACCTGGACTGCCAAACTTCAGATCGGGGCTGGAGAGCAGTAGATTTTAATTACTGATACCAGAATGCGGTTAATATTTCACAACCCTCCGGAGATATCTGGGCTTTATCAAATATTAATACACTGCTCAAGCCTCCTTGTAACATCTCTCCAACCCCCTGAGCAGCACAAGATGAGCAGGAAAGTGTATTAAGGAAGAGTGAGGTGAAATATGGCTGAAATGGGCTGAAAATATCCGTCTGCCGCTGGGCACTGACCCTCCCTGCTGGGGGACTGGTGGAGTGGACCCACTATCCTGAGGGGAGACTGGCAGAGGCCAGGAGAGAGACTCGGAGAGACGGGGAAAATCAAGAAGACCTGGGAGACTAGTTGCAACTACAAGAGGCTGGTCTCTCTCAGTCTTTGCCAGAGACTGGGAGAAACTGCGGGAGACTGGGAGACACTGGCAAAGACTGGGATAGACTGGGAGAGATTAGCAGAGACTGGGAGAGAGACTGGGAGAGATTAGCAGAGACTGGGAGAGAGACTAGGAGAGATTAGCAGAGACTGGGAGAGAGACTAGGAGAGATTAGCAGAGACTGGGAGAGATTAGCAGAGACTGGGAGAGGCTGGGGAGGGTGGGAGGGAGACCAGAAGATACTGAAAGAGACTGGGAGACTGCAGAAGACTGGAGGAGAGACTGGGAGAACTGGCACCCGGTGCAGAGTTTGCTGAGGATCGAATGCATAACCATGCCATCAGTCTCCTCACAAGAGTACAGAGAAACAGGACTGCGGGGGGAGCTTCTGTGCTAGCTTTGAAGAGGACACTGTTGCCAATGGCGACACTGGAGAGTAAGCCTTCATGACCCTAAAAGGGGTGAAGTTATCATGTGTTTCAATACCAAAAAATGAGTGTTTTGCCATGGAGAGCAAAGTCTTTTCATTGGTTCATATGGCTCAGAGTGCTTAACAGAACATGGTACTATAGTTCCACTCATTATGGAGTTTCCCAAGTGTAAGCTGTTATTGCATAGAAAAAGGGATCATTGTTTTGAAATTGCTCTCCCTCTCTCACACACGCACACACACACACATACATGCACATAGGCAAATACTGTACATACACACATACACACACACGCACACACACACACACACACACACACACACACACACACGCACACACACACACACACACACACACGCACATAGGCATATACATACAAACATACACACATACACACACACACGTACACATGCACACACAAACACGCGCATGCATATACGCACACACACACACATACAGTACACACACACAGTGCTGTCTCTTCAAATTTTCTGTCAACAGCACTGTGATGGAGTGCCGCATTCCAGACAGACAACACTCCGAAGGTTAATGACAGGGAGCTGTGGGGCTTTGTGCATATTAAATTGGTTTCACTCACAGAAATATTTACTCTCTCATCGGGAGGATTGAGGAGAAGACCCTGTGATCTTTGCAATGAAATTCCGTGGGTGACAGGAGGACCGCTCAGCTGCGCTCATTAGCTGGTTAGTCGAAGCAATCACACCCACAATGCACCACTGCACAGCTTGCACATGGCTGACGGAGGAAATAACCGCAAATAGAGAGTCAATATGGAGGGGAAGAGACACTCTAACGGACCAGAGCGCAGAGAGAGGTCAACACATGTTTTTATGAAGTAGCTGTGTGAAAGAAGAGCTTTGGTTGCAAGTTTGTATCTTATCACTGTTTGCAAGCCTGTTGCTAAAATACCCCCTCATTCTTCTGTACCTACATTGCAGTATATCCTGACTCTTCCTGGTCTAATGGTAAAATGGTAAATGGTAAATGGTAAATGGACTGCATTTATATAGCGCTTTTCTACTCATTTGAGTACTCAAAGCACTTTACAGTTATATGCCTCACATCTACCTACCAGTGGCAGAGGCTGCTATACAGGCTTACCAACTGGCCACTGGGAGCTGTTGGGGGTTCAGTGTCTTGCTCAAGGACACTTCGACACTCTGCCAGGATGAGTCAGATTCAAACCAGGGACCTTCCAATCCCCAGTCGACTGCTCTACCTCCTGAGCCACTGTCGCCCCTAATGACATCCTGTGTACTACTGCGTACATACCTCACCATCAGGGTCCTGCAAGTCACTCTGGATAAGAACATCTGATAAATAAACAGTAAATAAACAGGTCATTTTATCACTTTACTTTCACACTCATGTATCCGTTTAAATCTGCTTTGCAGAGGGGGACCCAAAACACAATATTGGTTCTGCGCTACACTGATGACCTATCCAGTGGACAAATCTGTACTTCTGACTTCTTCATACCTCAAAAAAAAAAAAAAAACATGATGTGATCCTTTGGAACCTGTCAAGATACGGTCACTGCTCATCATTCACCTGTCATTGAACACACAGAAGAGTATACCTCAAACATAAAAAGACAGGTAATTCATACACAAAGTCATATTCAGCACAAGGGCAACCAGTCTCAAATATATCTAATCAGATGAGTTCTGTTAAATGAAGAAATTCCATTACTTTATCAGCAGATGGCATCAGATTTCAGAAAGACACAGTAGTATCTGCCCTCCTGCTGGTGACCTATAAGGGACCCTGACTCCAGTTAATGGCATTAAGTGACAGCATCCTCTGTCTCCAGACCCAATCTGGACAATGAACTGGGCCGTCATGAAGGGCTGACAGATGAGAGGCAGGATTATGACCCTCAGATAACTGATCCTCCCTCTCTCCCTCTGAGAACATGCAGTACTCAAGCGACACGGCCAGGAATCGCAAGTTCACGCATAGTTCGCTCGAACGAGGTCAGTCCACAGGCATCTTCATCGTAACCTGTCTGCGCAAGGTCTAGAGATGAACCTCCAAAGTACCAGCACAGGAGGTCGCATGTAAGGTAGGCGCATCAGTCAGTTTGCACGGTTAAACCGTTACATTGTAGCCTATCTTGTAGCTAATGCGGTCAGACCATGGTAAACTACCTGTTAGTCAGTATGGTCAGAGTTTTCAGGGGAAATAAGCTGGATCTTTTAGGGTAGATCAGGCATGGAGTTAGCTGGCCACACCAACTTAAGATCATCCGCCCAGAGAAGAACGGGTAAACATCAGGATTCTCACTAGCGCCATTTCAAAATCCTTTTCCTCCCGTCAGACACAGGAGACTGGATTCCTCCACAGCTGCCACTCAGCCTGGACTCAGAGACTGCTGCAGGTGACAAGTGAAATCCATTTAGCCTTCCTGCCTCGGCCTCCAGAGACCATTAATCCACATCACAGAGAGCGCGGCTGGCAGGCAGAGCAGCGGCTGGCAGCGCCCGGCAGCGCCAGGCAGGACGCGGGCGCTGGTCAGAACCACACTGCGTCTGTTAGCAGCGGCCACCTCTGGGCCTCGCTCTCCATCAGAGCCACACACACACACACAGCACTGCTCAGACAGGGAGAGCAGGAAGAGATGCGCACACACACACACAGACATACTCCCACACCTACACACACACTCACGAGCACACACACGCCTACACACACACACACACACACACACACACACACACACACACTCCCACACACACTCACGCGCACACACACACACACACACACACACACACACTCACGCGCACACACACACCTACACCTACATACACCTACACACACACACACACACACTCAAGCGCACACACACACCTACACACACATGCATACACACACACACCCACACACACACACACACCTACACACCCACATACACTCTCACACACACACACACCTACACACCCACACACACACACACTCCCACACACACATACACATACACACACACACGTACACACACACACACACACACATCCTTTTACAGCTGTCACCCATCTCAAATGCTGGTCACAGAATCTGATCACAGCAAATGCGTGGCTATAAAACCGTGTTTAGCGCCCTGCGTTTATCCTAATCCTGTAACATTTTTTTTTTTATTATTATTTACGTCTGTGGATTACATCCCCTGCTGTCCGCGCGGGCCGCCCGTTCAGAGGCGCTCTCCGTGCAGCGTTTCTATTTTTGGCCTCCTGGCAGATGGAGAGTAGTGGAGGCCCTGGATGCGTACGGGCTCTGAATGCCAAGCGTGGTGTTGTGTACGAGAGCAGGGGGAAGCGGGCTGCGAGAGAGCTCTCACAGACGCACTGAAGCCTGCCGGAGCTCTCCCGTGCTGGCTGGAGCGTGGCTCAAGTGTTAGCCATTATCTGACAGCGTGAGGCCTCGTCCTCCTCACGCCGGCTGCGTGCATTTACTGCAAAAACACAGCATCGTCCCTAGGAGCGCAAGAGAGGACGGCTGCTCTCTCTCTCTCTCGGCCCGCTTCTCAGAAACAACATCTTGAACAGCATGTTCCCGCAAATGCACTTTTAAAAGAGTGTATTGGAAAATTTGTTTCCCAACAACATCTTCAGAAAATTAAGCTAATCCTGTTAAAAGTTTTTCTCCTAAACTTTGTAAAAACACTGTACTCTCAGTGTACTCTGGAGTCTGTAATACCTTCACCTTCCTGTGCCCCCCTGGATCCTACCCTTCTCTTAGGTACAGGTGATGTTCAGGGTTTGGGGGGGTCAGCGGACGGACGGCCAGGTGTGATCTCCACCTCGGACTTCAAATCAAAGGCATCACTGTGGCAACCCCAAGTCTGTTAAATCTCACTTCAATAAACTCCTTAGCTAGAGCTTTATTTAGTGGACTTGTTCATTCACGAGGTGTTGTTACTGCCGTGCTCCATCAGTCAGGCTGGACATAATAAGCAAGCAGGCACATCATTAGAGGCCAGAGGCCTGTGAGGGACAGACGTCAGTGTCATACTGCTGGACTTCTCTGGCCTCTGACACCCCTGCCTACTACTCCTGCGGAAGAAACACCAAACTACTGTATGCCCCGCGCACAAGCACACACACACACACGCGCGCACACACATACACACACACGCACGCACACTCACTCAGGTTCCTTGTTTGAGGTGATGATGATGAAACACACAGAGGCATGCACGCAAGCTTGCATGATCATGCATCAGTTGGGGCTTAGACATCTATTGGAGCCTAAACCTAAACAGATTGCCAAAAGACACACACACACATACACACACACACACACACACACACATAATGTCTCACCTGAAATACCAGAATATATTATCATGTGGAACCTTACCATATCCCCTCCCACCCACTCCATCACTCCTGCCCTGTGAATGGTTTAGTATCACATTCACCAAAAAAACTGCAGAAAACCCTAATTAATCACTAAGAGACCGTTACAAATTGTTATTCATGGCAAACATAAATGCCCGTTTACTGAAAAGATAACAGAGAGGCAGAATCGTTTATCTGTGGCTCTGTGGTGAATGATTAAGAATCACCAATACTAGCATGGTGTTGCTAATCCCCTTCAGTGGGCGGTGATGAATACCTTCAAAGAGTATCTGCATTAACTGAGCTCTCAGATGTATATCTGCTGTAGGTGAGTACGTTTCCTGTACTCAGGCTAAGAGAAATGTAGAGCAACTAACAATTCTGAGTTATTTAGAAAAGCATCTACTAAACTGGTTCCTGCCCTTTTACAAGGTGCCTTCAAGGTTAAGAAGACACACTAAAATAAAAAATATATATATATAATAAAAAGTAATATTTAACAAGAGCAGCGTAATTAACAAATCAGAAACTGATACCTTTATGAGGTTGGTGCAGCATCTGACTTAACTTCCATACATCGTAATAAGGTAGACAGACAGACAACACCCAAACCCACTCCCCACAACACCAGCAGTGGCAGTACATGTGTAACAGGTGTGGAACTTCTGTAATGCTCACCATCCGCACAGCAATAAGCACTTAATTTAGCAGACTCTCGCACACTCCACTACACCTCTCTAAACTCTGACAGTTATCTCCGACCTATAGCTAGACTTGTTGTCCAAATGGCAGGAAAAATGTGAGGAATGAGTCCGCTGTGCTTTATGACCCGCAGCCCTCGAAAACCCTGAAGCGCACAATGAGACGTGATTGATCTGAAAACGACACGCAGGTCCCTGGCTTTCGGTAGCGGGCGTGTGCCCTCTCAGGATGCTGAACACTACCCCACAAGCGTTGCTGGCGGCGATGGAGTAGCTGGTCTCACCTTGCATTCTGAGAGGGAGTACTTAACATGCAGCGCCGGCTCGCAGCGCCTTTGGGGGGAAGACAAATGGCAAAAGGGCTGGAGGTATCGATCGCCGACGAGCTGCCTCTGAAAACGATATTGGGTCGCGGGCCGCGCCAAGCCGCAGAAAAGTCCCGGGAGGACGACAGCCGCGGTAGACTGATGTGTACGGCGGGAGTTGACGTATGATGTCTGACAGGAGCGTTCGTGCCGCTTTTCTAAAAAATCAGTAAGTGCGTCGATCCATACTCCTTTGCTGTGCAAAGCTGCCTTCTTCACTGCTAAAGAAAACACCCTATTTCAGCCGTCCCTGTGAGATACGTAAGAGGAAGGCTATAAAGTGTAATGAACGAGGCAGCCCACTTTGTAATTAAAACAAACGACTGGCCTGTCACCACTGTGTGTGTTGTGCAGTAAATATTAAGTGGTGACTCCTCACAAACACAAATTGCAGACTGGCACATCCCACAGATGGATTGCTGGGTAAAGTCAGGGACTGTGAGAGGATGTGTGGCCTGTTAAAATCGATAACAAACTCAACAAACTGCTATAGTGTCTCAACAGCACTTCTAACAACAACACTTGTTTTTTTTTATTACATCACTATTACATTACATCATTACATTATCCTTTTTCTCATAAGTATCACATTTGACACAGAGAATCATGCTACATTCATACAAACTAGTTCTTTATAGCACAGAGTTTACACCCAATGCTAAGTTACGTCTTTAGAATAAACCTCCACTCTCTCAGATACTGGCACAGAGCCGAACAGCTATGCTCTTAACATTTAACGTTTGAACTCAAGCCCGGCAGCTTCATCAGTCTGAGAGCCAGGCCATTCAAATTGTGTTTTCAGTTTGGATTTTCCAGGTATTCATCCATCACAATTCAGTGACCCCCTGGGGGGCATGGGAGGAGCACTGAGGAGACTGCACTCTGCAGCACACCGCAAGAGCCCTGTTAACCTGCGAGGAAAAGTCTTAGCTGGTCACACAATCAGCATGGCCAGAAAAGGAGGATTAATTCCATTCAACTCGTCCACTGCCTCCATGTCCAAGTCTTACCCTTGCCCAGGCACTTCCTGGCTACAGTCCTAGTCCTGACTGCCTCTAGGGAACAGGATTTGTTAAATAATGTCACCACTTGTTTTTTCAGGAAGAATTCACTCAGAGCCAACACAATTGCACAGTACTCAGATGACCCCACTCTACCTCCTTGTTGATATTTTTGTGCCACTTCCTTTTGGGTGCCGTTTCTATGTGGGATGTATATCGCACCACCCTGGGGGCGGGGGGCGGTGTTCCCAAATGACCCTCAGTTAATGGGATTAGAGAAGGCAGTGAGAGAGGAATATATAAACAGGAGGACAGAACCTTACGTTTTTAATAGAAACACACCAATGTTGAGTAGAGGACAGAAATAAAAAAACACCCTCAGATACCAGCCTGTCAGAGGTCCCCTCCTCCCTCTTTCCCGAGAAACCACTCCACCATTGGTCAGCCCTCACTTTGGGCTGAATTATTCAGACAGGCTCCGTATCAGCCAGGAAAACACAGCATCAATAAGTGATGGTGTCGTTTTAAGGTGGAGGAAGGAAACTCCGCTGACGTGGAACGTGTGTAAATGGTACAGAGCTCTCTCCAGGGTACTGACGGCACTCAGGCCTCTCATTATACAGGGTTTCATTAACAGATATCACACCCCCCCCTCACCCCCTCACGCTCCCCATGCTCATGGGTACTCAACCACAGAGGTTAATGTGCTGGTCTCTACAGCCTTCCAGCTCAGTCAGGTCTAATCTCAGTCCCCTGCCAAGACTGCCAAATCAGTCTGGATACTTGAAGTACAGGCCAATCCACTCAGATAATCCCCATGTACTCTCTAAATTAACAAGACGCACTGGAGCCGGGACCTCTCGATAAAACACAGAATCCAGAAACAGAAGCGGAGAGGAAGTTTTCTTTGTGATCACTGCAGCAGGTTAATGTAGTGTTATGAATGGAACTGCACTGCAACATTACCGCTCCAATAAATCCGTAGGTTCTTTTTACGCAGAGCATATGAGATCAACAAGGGTGGAAGGAACTATCATTATCTGGTTGATTTATGATATGAATGCATGAGAACTCGTCAGATTTCTCAAGCAGTTAAGAGCTTATTGATATCAGATGCTGGTCGTGTCAGATCTGTTACTGCAGGCTGGTCCTTTGTGGTGGTGGTGGAGGGGTTTGGGGGGGGTTACGCAGGGGGGTTATTAATGTTGCTCCTCTCCCTGGCCAACGTACTTGAAGCTGCTCAAGATGCCCTCCCACCCCTTTAACTAACACTCCATCTGCCACGCCTCTACAATATAGATGATCTCCACTGAAAAAAGACAAGAGGAAAGAAACAACTTACACTGGATGTAAAAAGAGAAAAAACAGCCAGGGTTGAAGGATACAAGAGCTGTTTCAAAAGATCAGCCAATTAAGCTGGAATCTCCCCAGTTCTGAAAGACTTTGCCAACCTTCAGTGTCAGATGTTAAAAAAAAAACAGTAAAGCTGTGCTAGGTGCTGGAACAGAGAAGAGAAAGGTGAAAGGAGTGAGTGAGTGTGTGTGTGTGTGTGTGTGTGTGTGTTTGTGTGCATGTGTGTGTGTCTGTTCACAGAAGTGACAATGCAAACTATGACAAGAACACCCTAAAGAACCACAAAAGCAAAGCTCACTCTCAACAGAGAGGACATTCAAATTGCTTTCTACTTAGTGGTCCTCATGCCCATATTAATCTGATATTGGTCAGTATATGAATTTATAGCTTGACATTTGACACTGGGAGAGGATACAGAGCATACTGTCTGTTAGACAGAGACAGGGCTGATGGGAAGGCATTAGATGAGTCAAGAATAGCAGCTGAATAGAGAGAGTGAACCAGCTCTGCAAAAAAAAAAAAAAAAAAAAAAAGGTGAGTCTTTATGAGACAGGTAAAGATAAAACCCTAATTTTGGTAGGCAGCTCATTCCAGCGCTGAGGAGAGAAAGATCGAGATCAAGATTTGAAGGGAACTTGAGCAACAACGGGAGAGCGCTGAAGCGAGCAGAGCTATGGTGTGACATGAGAGACGGGCAGAGAGAGGAGCAGTCATGCAGCACTACATTAGCTGAAGAAGGAGCAGAGCTCAGGGAGAATGACCGACCAAATGTCATTATCACATAACCCCACACTTAATGTGCATAAACCGCTAATCGCTTACACTCCGTAATTGACCACAGTCTGTGGTTACGACTTAAAGAACATGTTAAACCATGGTTATGTTTAAACAGCGTGTTTGTGTGGTCTGGCAGCATGTGACACTTCAGATCTTGGTGGTGGTGGGGGGTGGGGGGTGGGGGGTGGGAGGGGGAATGAGAGGGCGGAGGCAGAGACTGAAGAATGTCCTCACAAGATGGATGCACACACAGTATCACACATACACACACAAACATATGCAAGCATGCACATAGGTGCATGCATGCACGCGTGCACGCACACACACACACACACACACACACACACACACACACACACACACACACACACACAGAGGATGATGTCTCAGTCTTTCCCATGGTTTGATTTATGCAACTTGCTCTTATTGCACAGGTATAAAAAATGCATTTACTTCACAGCAGTGTTTGTGTACTAGTTAGCAGGAAGAAAAAAGGAAGAAAAAGGTGGGGTGTTTAATTTTCAAAGAGCCATTATCATATCTGCTACTGCCCAGGCCGGTTATCCATGCAGTGCCCTGAATAATGAGAGACGCAACCAGGTGGCACAGAAGACTGGGGAGCAACATTTACCGGAGGGAGAGTGCGAGAGGCAGAGACCCCAGGACTCCACGGTGATGCATTAAACACATCTGCTTTTACGGGCCTAGGGGTGTTTGATGACACTGGTGGCTGTCGGAAGAGTAAAAACACCTCTCTCCTGGCAAATTCATCTCCCTGGACACAGAGGATTCCCACAACCGGTGTGACATGGCACGCAAAGCAGAGGGCCCTCCAAGCTTGCCAAACGCATAAGTGGGTCATCTGACACAAGGCAGGAATAGAACAGAGTATGGATTTGCCCCAGAAACATTACGCCACGCTCTCCAAGCATTTGGCTCGACCACAGCGATCGGCCAGGTGGCTCTGCAGGCGTCAGGTGTGCCGTGATTTAAACAGCACAGCCGTGCCATCTTCAAAGTCCAACTGTGTCTGTATATAAATTTGTGGAATATCATGTCAATAATAAAGAAAAAATTCCTGCCTTCATGTTAAAGGTTTGCTGAATGGGCTACCGGAGCAGAGGAAGACTGTACATCCGGAATGCTTTCAGAGATCATCTGCAAAGGGCTCAGTTCATTTCAGATGTGCATAACTGTATTACAATTCTGCTGACCTCCCAGACTGCCACCTGCTGTTCCAGGGTAAACACATCCTCTCCTCTCTGGGCGATCTACATCTGAAGAGCAGGATACTTTCAACAACTTTGCCGGGCCGTTTTAATGCAGCTTTCAGATCTGCTGCAGAGATGAACAACGGTTGTCGTCCTCAATGAGAGAGCTCGATCTGGGGCTCACGCCTGAATGGGTCAGATTTGCCCTTGGAGCCGACTCGTGGCTCGGCGCTCCATGGGAGCCCAGCTCTCTGAATCATTTATCTGGGGGAGATTGCTGGTCCCTGCAGCCTCCATTAAAGTGCTGACACATGGCCGGGGGTGGGGGGTAGGGGGGGGCAGTGTGCCTCGCACACCTCTCTGCACAGAGAGGGTTGCTGCATTTTCATGGCTGGATTCATGAGTGGTAAGTGATCTCCCCAGGGCTTCGGAGGGGAGAGGAACACCAGGGATTTCCCCTTCTCCACACAAAAACAAGGAAAAGAGGCCAAAGTCTCCCTCTGGATGGTTCCTGGGCACAAATCCACATCAGGCCTGTGTGTGCACAATGTTAAGTCAGGCTTTAAGCCTTTTTGCTCAAGCGTACAGCATCTGGGATTCAAACATGCAACCACCTGGTTGCAAGTACATTTCTTCAACCACTACACCAGCCTGCCACCATAGCTGGAGAACTTTTATATTAGCATCATCTAATAGACTGTAACTGCCATGTCATTATTTAATGGAGTTCTGAACCTGTCCTGGTCAACCTAAAATTACATCACTGTTCAGGACCTACGCTTACAAGCAAATGTACAAAGTTAAATGAATATCAATCAAATTTTGCTTACAAATAGAACATTTCACATCGTAGAGAGATTATCACAGAGAAGCCATGAAAATGAACAGATACAATGAGAACACAATGGGAAGAGAATGAGAATGGAGCAATATTATAATGACAAACCATCAACCAGATCACCAGTGATAATAAGAATAGAATTACATGCAATCAGGGACAAGCTTAAGCTATGTTGGTTTATGAACCGAGCTGTCAGGATGTGACCTCATGCTGCTCCATTAGTATCATATGTAATATTTGCTCTTATGAGAATGAAAAACACAAAAACTCCTGTAAGAAGCTAATTTTAAGTCCCTTAATGACAATCAATGACAAACATAAAAGGGAAAATCTGCCTTTCTCAAACCTGAATGGAAATTAAGATGTACAGGATGCAAAAAAATCACCAGTTATTATCAATAAAACGCGAACAAATAGCTACAGGCCTCCATGAAACGGTGCACTTGAGATGCAAGTTAAGCGAAACAGCGAGTGGGCCGGGAGATGTAGAGCGAAGAACATAAAAAAAAAAAATCTGTTGCACTTTATAAGAGGGAAGGTGAGAAACAAGGTTTCACAGTGTGAAATCCAAAAGGCATGGAGCAAATTTCTTTTTTTCCTCAGTTGTAGGAAGTAAGTAACATACCCATCAACAGTCACACCTGGTTGGCAGTGCTTGGACAAATACTGTGACACTTGACCTTCCAGGTAGAAGTCCCTTCTGCCATCTCTGTCCCATCTACAGAGCGGCATTTTTACCCTTGATAAATTGGCACAGAGGAGGTGAGTGTCTCCCTGCCTCTGTGTCTTTGGTATCAGTGATATGATTGTTTCCAGAGAGAAGGAACTGGGCCTGCACACTTCAGGATAAGCAGGAGGGTTTTTTTATCATACACACCCACACACAAACACACTGATACACACACACATACACACACACATTCACACGCACACACAGATACACACACACATACACACACACACACAAATAAATTCATGTCTAAGACCCCTTGCAGGGTTTCAGACAGGGGTCACTTGTTTCTGAATATACCCACTCTCCTCAGGAAACCATTTATTTACAATCATGTAATAAAGTCAAAATGAAATAAATAAAAAAACACAGAGGTCACTTTCTCACATCTTTGTTCGGAATCCTCTTCAGAGTCCACTGTGAGCTCCATCAAAGAGGAATAAAATGAGTCGATGAGCATGCCATCCAAATGTCACTTGTACATTCTATCAGAAAGAACGGGGGGGGGGGGGGGGGGGGGTCTGAGCTCAGAGAATCAGCACCCACAGCCAATGGACAAGATGTGCCGTGCAGCAGAGCCGTGTGCTGGCAGGCACAGCCAGCGAACGCACCGTATCCTGGCCTGGTCGGTCTCACTGCGTTCCCGTGCAGTGATTTACTGCATTCACCCTCCTCAAAGGGCTGGCCTGTCTGCCGCGCCATCACACCACCTTACCCTGCCGTGTGTTTACCGGGTGCCCTTTCACCTCTGAAGAACCCTAGTCTATGTAAGTCTATGAATGAAACAGGACTGATGGTTGACGTGGAAGATCTGTGTCTCTTGGCCACTTGGCTCCACCATCTTGGAGGAGCTGAAATATGGGACTGCTACGGTCCCTTGCCATTTAAAGCCCATTTGTTCGTTTAAAGTCTACATGTTGTATGCCTTTTTGAAAGTGATGAAACAAACAGTAGACAATGGAGACATATTTCACTGAGTGAAAACATCAAAGAAGATGACCGCAGTTAGGGGGTCACTGGGATCGGTGACACTACAGGCCCACAGAAGCCTCTGTCCCCAACAACAGAGCAGAATGTTCCCATGCCAGAACACCTCAAGCCAGAATGCAACTCACCCAACACCACACGCCTAAGGAGAAATCCAAACGAAACACAACTGACAGCTCTATGAATGAAATATTGAAATCACAAAATAACCCAATCATTTGCCTCCATACACAAAGTCTCTGCTGTTACATTCAAAAGACACTTTTTTAAACAGCCATCACCTAACAGACTGCCATACCAGCCAGCAAC